>NW_024058989.1:0-43132 GCF_016432855.1 Salvelinus namaycush
ATCACTGTAGAGGTTCAGGACATGTTTCATATTAACATCACTGTAGAGGTTCAGGACATGTTTCATATTAACATCACTGTAGAGGTTCAGGACATGTTTCATATTAACATCACTGTAGAGGTTCAGGACATGTTTCATATTAACATCACTGTAGAGGTTCAGGACATGTTTCATATTAACATCACTGTAGAGGTTCAGGACATGTTTCATATTAACATCACTGTAGAGGTTCAGGACATGTTTCATAATAACATCACTGTAGAGGTTCAGGACATGTTTCATATTAACATCACTGTAGAGGTTCAGGACATGTTTCATATTAACATCACTGTAGAGGTTCAGGACATGTTTCATATTAACATCACTGTAGAGGTTCAGGACATGTTTCATATTAACATCACTGTAGAGGTTCAGGACATGTTTCATATTAACATCACTGTAGAGGTTCAGGACATGTTTCATATTAACATCACTGTAGAGGTTCAGGACATGTTTCATATTAACATCACTGTAGAGGTTCAGGACATGTTTCATATTAACATCACTGTAGAGGTTCAGGACATGTTTCATATTAACATCACTGTAGAGGTTCAGGACATGTTTCATATTAACATCACTGTAGAGGTTCAGGACATGTTTCATATTAACATCACTGTAGAGGTTCAGGACATGTTTCATATTAACATCACTGTAGAGGTTCAGGACATGTTTCATATTAACATCATGTCTCAGCAGAACATAGAGAAAGGCTAACAGAGTCCACCTGTCAGTGTTCTCACTGAGATGTGCCAACCCCAGCAGTGTGTACAGACTTAAAGAGGTGAAAACAGGAGGAAAATATGTGAGTTCACAGTGAGTTCACAATTTTGTACCTGAATAAGCAATTTTTCCATCTGGTAGAGAACTAAATCTCTTTCCTGAAATTGTGTCTATGGCTTGTAAATCGTTCTGCCTGTATGCATTGTATACAGGTAGTCACTTACAGTATACTGAACCATTTCATTCCATATCTTGAGATGAAGAGCTCTTTCTACACGCATACATACTATAAGTAAATGAAGTGATCCTTCAACTGTGCTATTCAATGCTTTTGAAATCAAGTGAGTGAAAGATAGAGCTACAGAATACACTAGAGCAGGGTTCCCTAACTGGAGGCCCTGATAAAGCTACAGAATACACTAGAGCAGGGTTCCCTAACTGGCGGCCCTGATAGAGCTACAGAATACACTAGAGCAGGGTTCCCTAACTGGCGGCCCTGATAGAGCTACAGAATACACTAGAGCAGGGTTCCCTAACTGGAGGCCCTGATAAAGCTACAGAATACACTAGAGCAGGGTTCCCTAACTGGCGGCCCTGATAGAGCTACAGAATACACTAGAGCAGGGTTCCCTAACTGGCGGCCCTGATAGAGCTACAGAATACACTAGAGCAGGGTTCCCTAACTGGCGGCCCTGATAGAGCTACAGAATACACTAGAGCAGGGTTCCCTAACTGGCGGCCCGGCGGGCTGAATTTGGCCGGCGGGTGGTTTTATTTGGCCCCCCAAGTTATCTGAGCAATAAATTATATATAAAAATCTATATAATATATACAGTTTACAGTATACAAAATTATATATATATATGTTTGTAAAACATGTTTTTTATTTTCTTTTCATTGTTATGGGGGGGGGGGGGCAAATATTCTATATGTTTGGGCTTCTTGCGGTCAATTTGCAGTCTTCAAATTATTTGTAATTATGTTCCAGCCTCCCGACCATCCGCTCAAGTCCCACGGCTGAATCTAGCTGATGATCCATGGTATGTCCATCTTAAAACCATTCAATATGTTAAAGTAGTACCAACCCCACCCACCCTCAGGTTCATTCAATCTCATTCATCTGTTTTCTCTGCCTGTCTGCTTCTCTCTCTCTACTTGGCCGATGAGCTCGGGACAGACACAGCTCTATTTCCTGTAGTCCACAATCAGCTCCTTTGTCTTACTGACATTGAGAGAGAGATTGTTGTCCTGGCACCACAACATTCGGAACACCTGAAAGGGGCTGAAATACGTGACACAAATAGAGGGCCCAGCACGCCCCCATTCACATCGACAGGGCTGTAGTGGAGCGGGCCGAGAGCTTCAAGTTTCTCGGTGTCCACATCGCTAAGGATCTATCATCCAAACACACCAACACAGTTGTGAAGAGGGCACGGCAACGCCTCTTCGCCCTCAGAAGTCAGAAAAGATTTGGCATGGGACCTCAGATCCTCAAGAAGTTCTACAACCTGTTGTTTACGAAGCATGTGACAAAATATGTGTTTTTGAAGTGATTTGTTTGACAATCAGATGAAAACATCATGACTGGTTGTGTTCATGCCACATTAAAAGGTCATACATGTTTACAGTTAAAATACATGTGTTTACTTTTAGGCCCAATGACAAAATGAGTGAGTGAGTAACCGCATGTACAAGTAGGAAGTCCCGTGAAAAAAACTAGTGAACCCCAGAATGTCACGGTATAATTTGCACTCGGTCTACAATAGAGGATCTATTCAAAGAGAGCTCATTAAAACTAGACATGATTGATCTGAATCATCTCAATGACTGAGTAAGAATGACTGAATAAGAATCCAATGTGACTTTGCTTGGAACACCCTTTAATGTATGCCGTCTGAATACGAGAGAATGGAGAAAATTATATTTCTGAACTTTTCCACAGCTGCCTTTTATATTGTCCTATGGCATCATGGTCTGGACAATTTCACTGCATGCGAGCACTAGACTTGCTTTTCCTCTGGAATACAGTAAGTTATGAGAATGAATTGTTGCTTCCATTTGGACCTTTGTTTTTGACACGGCACGTCCTCCCTTGAATGTGGGTTTCCTCTTGTCAGGTGATAGTACTGTCCAATGCCTAACAGGAATCATCAGGCCAGGCTACTCCTGTGCTGCTGTGGAGGTTCTTCCTGGTCAGACCCCTGGCTAACTGTTTCCTCTGTGTGCGTGACCTGCTCACTCAGCCCAAAGAGAGACCTTCCATCAGCTCAGCCAGGGTTGCACTGTTCCAGAGGGAACCCCGCTTGGATTGAATTCAACCCACGTGATGAAAAGCATAACCAGGTGCAGTGAGGTTTGCTTGTTCTTTTCGTTGGCAGTCCTTGGAGAAACATTGTCTACCATGTTTGTGATGCCAACCACATTCGCTTGGATCAGGATTTCATGTCTTGGCAGAGGAAGTCGGCGGGGAGTCCGTTTTCCCCCCACCCTTCGACTTTGTCATGAATTATCCAGTGGGCTACAGCTGTGTTGATGGACTGACCTGAGCAGAGGGGTTTCATGAAATATTAAGAACCCTCGTCAGAAACGGCAACATAGCGTACTATGAAGCGCTATAAAGACCAGGGGATTCCTCTTTCTCTCTGTGTGGTTTAACACATGAAATGGGCGGCAGGTAGTCTAGCGGTTAAGAGCATTGGGCCAGTGAAAGGTTGCTGGTTCGAATCCCTGAGCCGACTAGGTGAAAAATATGTTGACGTTCACTTGAGCAAGGTACTTAACCCTAATTGCTCCTGTAAGTAACTCTGGATAAGAGTCTGCTAAATAACTAAAATGTCAATTCTGGTATGCTAATATCATAGGCCCATGAATGAATAATGGCACTATGAATAATTTACTTTTCCAGTATGTAATGGCTTTCTACATTTTTTTTAAATATTTAAATTATACGGACATGTAAATTATAAAAGGACAAAGGGCATGGTTTTAATGTCTTCTCTGCAGAATTTTGACAGAGATTAGATAAGAATGGTATTGCATTGATTAAATGCAGGCCTTTTTCAACATCCGTCTTACGCAGTGTGTGCTTATAGTCACATTATGTGCCCATAAGTGTATCGATACGTTGCCTAAAGTAACCACTGAATCTGAAAACCACTGAAACATCAGAAACGTCCATTTGAGATGGGTGTTTTTAATTCAGCATGTCATTAGCTAAACTCACTGTACTCTACAGTCTCCGCCAACTGTAATACGTGTCATTAAACGGTTGCATTACGCAATTAGAGTGGTCAAAATAACCCACTGCATCACTATTTAACCAATAAGCCCTGGTGGCAAGCAGTCTCTTCAAATTCAGTCCATTCACGACCATGCGTATAGAGCAGCTAGCTCTCAGTATCCCAAACTCCTGTCTCACCTGGCTCTGAGCGTGAGTGATCATCTCTCCCCATCCCCCATCCACCATCCCCCTTACCTCTGAGCCCAATGACCTCTTCCCTCGTCAAGCCTGCGGTCGTCTGCTCGTCTGCCACGGTGATACTGATACTGTCAAGGATTAGGGCAGAAGTGAGTAAATTAATGAACTGGCTGTCGCACCTGGGATTAGAGCTCTAATCCAGCGGTGACCCGGAGCACCAGGCAGAACATCGGCCTAATCTGACAGCTGTGTTAGAGAGGAAGAGAAAATAGAAACAGAGAGGACGAGAGAGAGACTGGAGAGATGCAGGAAGGAGAAACAGAGAGAACTAGGACGAGAAAGACTGGAGAGATGCAGGAAGGAGAGACAGAGAGGACTATGATGAGCGAGACTGGAGAGATGCTGGAAGGAGAGACAGAGAGGACTAGGGCAAGAGAGACTGGAGAGATGCTGGAAGGAGAGACAGAGAGTACTAGGACAAGAGAGACTGGAGAGATGTAGGAAGGAGAGACAGAGAGGATTAGGACGAGAAAGACTGGAGAGATGTAGGAAGAGGAGACAGAGAGGATTAGGACGAGAGAGACTGGAGAGATGCAGGAAGGAGAGACAGAGAGGACTAGGACGAGAGAGACTGGAGAGATGCAGGAAGGAGAGATAGAGAGGACTAGGACGAGAGAGACTGGAGAGATGATGGAAGAAGAGACAGAGAGGACTAGGACGAGAGAGACCGGAGAGATGTAGGAAGGAGAGATAGAGAGGACTAAGACGAGAGAGACTGGAGAGATGATGGAAGGAGATACAGAGAGGACTAGGACGAGAGAGACTGGAGAGATGCTGGAAGGAGAGACAGAGACTGATGAACAGAGGGGCGATTAAAGGAGAGAGGGGAGGATAAGGAAAGACAGAGAGAGGTGAATAGGGGGAGAGGAGAGAGAGAGTAAGAGTGACTCTGAAACTGTAGGTTCTGAGGGAAAAATAGAATTGCATGATTATTTCCCTGTCATGGGTTGGTTCCTCAGTGCCTAGTTACCCTGGTTACTCTGTTATTATTAGGACCAAACTGTAACAGTATATTCAAAGCTGAGCACTTGGTTTGGATTGTGTTTAAAGCTGGACTTCAGAATCACTTCACAGTCGATGAAGTCCATGTTTTGTCTCCCAGTGGAGGAGCCCAGAGGCCGGAGGCGATGTTTCTACTGCCTCCCAAGTGACCAACAGAGAGGGAGGCATGAGTTCAGCCCTCCTCTGGAAGTCCTGGTGGCCAAGCACACAAGTCTCTCAGCCCTGTGAGGAGGGCAAAAGACCCCATCTTTTTATCTCGTTTTCTCTCACGCAGGGATGACACTCTTCCCTCGCTCTCTCAAAAGAAAACAACTCAACATGGGGATTAGAGCCCTGGCTGTCTCTCTCTCTCGTTCTCTCTCTATGTCACGCAAGCCCTCTCTCCTCTTACTCTCTCTACATGACACAAAATTCACCAACTCCTTGAATGTAGACACACACTCAAGCATGACTTTGCATACCTCCCTCTTAATGAAAGGAATAACTGTCTCCATTCCTCCATCTCTAACTGTCTGCATCCCTCCATCTCTGTCTCCCTCCCTCCATCTCTAACTGTCTCCCTCCCTCCATCTCTAACTGTCTCCCTCCCTCCATCTCTAACTGTCTCCATCCCTCCATCTCTAACTGTCTCCATCCCTCAATCTCTGTCTCCCTCCCCCATCTCTAACTGTCTCCATCCCTCAATCTCTAACTGTCTCCATCCCTCAATCTCTGTCTCCATTCCTCCATCTCTAACTGTCTCCGTCCCTCAATCTCTGTCTCCCTCCCCCATCTCTAACTGTCTCCATCCCTCAATCTCTAACTGTCTCCATCCCTCAATCTCTGTCTCCCTCCCCCATCTCTAACTGCCTCCATCCCTCCAACTCTGTCTCCCTCTCTCCATCTCTAATGGTCTCCATCCCTCCATCCCTAACTGTCTCCATCCCTCCATCTCTAACGGTTTCCATCCCTCCATCTTTAACTGTCTCCATCCCTCCATCTCTGTGTCCCTCCCTCCATCTCTAACTGTCTCCCTCCCTCCATCTCTAACTGTCTCCATCCCTCCATCTCTAACTGTCTCCATCCCTCCATCTCTAACGGTCTCCATCCCTCCATCTCTGTGTCCCTCCCTCCATCTCTAACTGTCTCCATCCTTCCATCTCTAACTGTCTCCATCCCTCCATCTCTGTCTCCCTCCCTCCATCTCTGTCTCCCTCCCCCCATCTCTAACTGTCTCCCTCCCTCCATCTCTAACTGTCTCCCTCCCTCCATCTCTAACTGTCTCCATCCCTACATCTCTGTCTCCATCCCTCCATCTCTAACTGTCTCCATCCCTCCATCTCTTACTGTCTCCATCCCTCCATCTCTGTGTCCCTCCCTCCATCTCTGTGTCCCTCCCTCCATCTCTGTCTCCATCCCTCCATCTCTGTCTCCCTCCCTCCATCTCTAACTGTCTCCATCTCTCTCATCTCTAACTGTCTCCATCCCTCTCATCTCTAACTGTCTCCATCCCTTCATCTGTCGCCATCCCTCCATCTCTAATGGTCTCCATCCCTCCATCTCTAACTGTCTCCATCCCTCCATCTCTAACTGTCTCCATCCCTCCATCTCTGTCACCATCCCTCCATCTCTGTGTCCCTCCCTCCATCTCTGTCTCCATCCCTCCATCTCTGTCTCCATCCCTCCATCTCTGTCTCCCTCCCTCCATCTCTAACTGTCTCCATCCCTCCATCTCTAACTGTCTCCATCCCTTCATCTGTCGCCATCCCTCCATCTCTAACTGTCGCCATCCCTCCATCTCTAACTGTCTCCATCCCTCCATCTCTGTCTCCCAACACAAGGATGACTCTTGTCCCAACACAAGATCACATTCTATCACACACAGTGACTCTATGCATTCCCACCCTCACGCATGCCTGACGAGTGACCCTTTCTCCACCCTTTTACACACTAAGACATGGCTCTTACCCATCTCTCTCTCTCTCATGACAAAATAATAGACCTGTCGGAAGTAGAAGGAAAATGCAAAGATATTAAAACCAAGGTTTTGTTCAATAGTGAAAAACGTTGTGAAACAGAGTGAAACGAGGAGGTGATTGATGAAAAACAATTTTCCCTTGCAAAAAAAGTTTTGATTGTGTTTGCCACACTAAGCACACACCAGGATGTCAAGGTTATATTAAATTCCATCTAAATCAATCTACTCAGGAAATGTTTTGAATTTCAAGGGATAAATTCAATGTCCAGGTAATGTCCAGGTATTTAAATGTATAGACCTAACTATGCTGGATCTCTGTGTAGACATGTGTATGATGAGATAATACTCACTTCCCTGACCCTGTGTATCTACAGCCATGTTCATTCTGTCCTAGATGATGATATCATTGAAGACCAAGACACACTAACTGATCTCTCTCTCACACACACTGCCACAGGGCTTACACGGTCCTTCTAGGGTCACACACCTCTGTCTCTCTTCCTCAGACTGTTTGTGTGTGTGTGTTTATTAATAGGAAAACAGGTGCTTGCGCATCATACAAAACACTCACACACACCCACACCCACACCCACACCCACACCCACACCCACACCCACACACACACACACACACACACACACTCACACACACACACCTCTCCCTGGGCCTGACTGTGTGACTAGTGCTATTAATGAACACCTTCCATCAGTATCAGAGCTGAGACCAGATTAGTATTCCACACACGCAGGTGGAGTCTACTCTCATTTACCAGTGAAGCCCACAGGGGCCCAACACTGAGGCTCCTCTAACTCTTTATCCCCGGTTGAGAGCAGGCTTCCACAGTACGTGAGGACTTGGAAATAAACACAAGTGTGTACCGGCAGGGCCCACAGCCATCATCTCACTGACAGACAGAATAAGACATCAGGACAGCACGGTGGAGTCAGTGGAGAGAGAACCCTCGGGGAGAAAACTGGAAGAGAGAGGTAGAGGGGAAGATACTCGGTGCTCCAGTGTGTCAACAAAGCCATCAAAGCCACCTTGGAATTCACCATGGCAACAAAGATACATTGTAGCTTGGAGTGGATAGTAGGGGTGGAAAAACACTGAAGACAGAATACTGCTGGTGCCCTTTTAGTAGAGTGAACACCAGTCTTTCTGAGCAGTGTAATGGAGTTTGGCTCACAATAGCTTGAAGCTGTAGGTGAAGATAACATCTTGGTAACAGCATGAATGGACACATTTTTAACAATGTTTTGTCGGTGTGTCGCCCACTCAGGTACACCACCGCTGATTTCTCCATGTGGTAAGAAAATGCATTGAACAGCAACACCAACTTTTTGTCCTTCGCCAGGGCACAAGGTGTATCTACTGCATGTCACGCCACAGCCACCTCTCCACACGTTGTCACCTAACTCACCTCAAATTAGTCCACCTCCAACTGCATCTGGATGTTAGTTTGACCTTTAACCTGAAGTTCAGCTATGCCAGGTCCTCTGTGGTTGTCTCTGAGACAGGGGAGAGGGGGTTACTTGGGGTTAGCCAGCGGTTCCTGTCTGAGAAGAGGGATGTGGTCCTACAGTGGAGCTATGTTTCAGGAGCCGAACAGATGGTTGTGACAGTCACAGAGACCAAGCTGGGATTTCTAGACCCATTTTCTTTGATCTTTGATGTTTACTTCCTACCACTGCTGGCACTGCTACTGAGTACTCTACCTGCAAGATAGCAAAACACCTCAGGCCACACACACACACACACACACACACACACACACACACACACACACACACACACACACACACATCCCTTTAGAAACACGGACGTGCACACTGTCAGAAACACACACACACCACCATGAATCAATTTCAGTTTATTAGTCAGATATATGAGGATGTTTTATATTCTATCCAAGGAAGTGTGACATATTTATGTAAGGTTTGTGAGAATCTAGCCAGACCCTTCAATTAACAAAGGTGACAATATATTCTTAACGTAATGAATATGAATTGATATGATGGTTCTTATTACAGAAAGACTGAGTACTAGACTTGAGAATCCCTCAATTAAAAAAAAATGCCATTAATCATAATAAATCTGTCGCATTAGCAAGAACCTGAAGCATTAAATTCTGCTGTAACATTTCCTATAAGCTCCAGTTCCTGTAATTTCCATCAGTTCACTGCAGATGAGCTGCCGCGGCTGTGTTGCCTCGTCGTTAGACTCAATGACTTAACTGATGATATGACAGTAGGGGACACACACAGGGCCATTGCTCAGCGCCTACGGGAGTTTGTCAGGATCAGTATCAGAGCTCATCACTAAAAACAGTTGTCCTTGGAGAACCCCAGTCTCAACACACGTCCCCGTCATTAATACAGAACCTCTGGATTAGGTAGTCATTACCGGGTAATGGCTGCAGATCAATCAAACCATTATAGTGAGGTTTAGAGAGAGTGGGTAGCGAGTATATTAAAAGACTCATGTTTGATCAAGGAAAGGATCAAACAAGGAAACAAACTTGATATATATTTGTTTATACATTGGGAGTGTTCTGAAGTCAAGCTGTGTCCATGTCTCATTGCAATTATTCCATATATCTAGAAAAACATTTATTCCATATATCCATAAAAACATTTATTCCATATATCCATAAAAACATTTTTTCCATATATCCATAAAAACATTCATTCCATATATCCATAAAAATATTCATACCATATATCCATAAAAACATGTATTCCATATATCCATAAACATGTATTCCATATATCCATAAACATGTATTCCATATATCCATAAGAATTTCTGCAACTAAAAAAAATCGGTTGGAAAATGATAGGTTGAAATCTGTCTGTACTTCAGTGAAGGCTCCTCGGAGAAGGAAGGGGAGACCATCCTCCTCAGTGAAATTTCATAAGAATAGAAATAGTTAAACATGAAAAAAACTATCCTTTTTAGATAAAACTATACTAAATATATTCCTATGTCACCAAATAATTGATTAAAATACACTGTTTTGCAATGAAGGTCTACAGTAACTTCAACAGCACTGTGTAGGGTAGCACCATGGTGTAGCCGGAGGACCGCTTGCTTCCGTCCTCCTCTCGCTACATTGACGTCAATAATAAACCTAGGAGGCTCATAGGCCTCACCCCCTTCCATATACATACATGGTAATTATGACCACTTCCGGAGGACGTCCTCCAACCAATCAAAGCTTTTGCAGTATGAACTGACATGCTGTCAATGCAATCATAGAATAAGGATCAGAGAATGAACATAGTGAGTTGTATTGGTATTGTGCCACATAGCATTATGGAGGTTCTATGTCTTGAGAAGCTTGGACATTGTTGGATAGAGATTATGAGAGAAGAATTATATTTTAGAATTTTTTTGGACATTATTTAATTCAAATTTGTTTTTTCAAATTACAGGAGATAGAGGAGGTATATTATAAACAGTTTTCTTGGTTTTAGAGCTGTATTTTTGTGTCCAGTTAGTGCAATTTATAAAAATGTGCCTTGCTAACATCAATTTCTGGCCTTGCCTGCTTTTTGGAAAGGTCGAAAAGCCTTGGTCGAAAAGTGGGTACAGTGATCTGAAGAACATTGATTGTTCAGCTAAACAAAAAAAAAAAAAAAGCTGGGCATGCAAGAGTTTGCTTTTAGAGGACATGACGAGTGGGAAAGTTCCGTTAACAAGGGCAACTACAAGGAGCTTGCAGAGGCATTTGCACGTTACAATGCTTTACTTGCTGAACATATTGAACTGTCTTTTCTGGGATGTCGAAAACAATTCCGAATGATTTGATAGCTTCGATGGCATCATCCATTAAAAGTTAGATTAAAGAGATTAAAGAGGTTTGAAGCAGTGCATTTTTCCGCGTGCCCTCAGGTAGGCTTTCCACTTTCCTTCTGTATTTATTTAGCAAAGATGATAACACATAATCACTTTGAACAGACACAAGCAAAAACTGATTACATAAATGTTGCAGCAGCCTAGGCTACACCTCAACATTAGAAATCTGACATGCTATATCAGATGAAAATTAGACAATTGTTCAGTCTGATCAACTGTTAAAAATTGCCCCACCAGTCTGCTTGCAGTTGTCAGTTATGGTCAGGTATGTGGATAATCAGGGCTTTGTTCAGGAATGTTTCTTGGGCTACTTTGAAGTGTCAAGTAAGCGAGATGCGCAGTCTGTGACTTCAGGAATGTTGACATGTCTGAGTTTAAGTTCATAGAGAAACTGGTCCAAACCTACGATGGAGCAGCTGTAATGGAATGTATCTGCCATTTTGTATTTACAGCCAAGTCCCCTCCTGTTCCCTGATTAAGAGGTGATGACCAGTCCACTCTACTGCCATTGTCAACTCTCTCCTGACACGAACTGAAGCCACGTCTCATGTGCCCGCTCTTCCACTGGCACATTGAAGGTTTCCTCTCCAAGCACTGTGAGTCCCCCTATCAATGTTCTCTCATTACTGTATGTAGAGTCAATCACATACACAATCACATTATTACACATCAATGATTTTACTCCTTACTTGGACTAACTCATTCTGAGCTCTTTCGTCTAACTGTGTAGTCTTTTGTCTTATAGTTTTTGTCTTCCCAGTCAAATCCTGTCCTGCACTGGTCAAGCCTCTTAACACCTAAACTCATGCCTCATACCCTCATTCAATCACTGCTGTGATCCCTTTCCAACACGGTGTAAGTAACCCTCTCATTCTTATTCCCCATAATATTGGTTAAAATAATTAGTCTTTATTGATTTTTTAAACACACTATACAGTGGGTCTCCCATCCTCCTCAATTTTTCAAGTCACCAGCATCCGTTGATGTAAAAAAAAAAAATGCCTTTATTTAACCAGGTAGGCTAGTTGAGAACAAGATCTCATTTACAACTGCGACCTGGCCAAGATAAAGCAAAGCAGTTCGACACATACAACAACACAGAGTTACACATGGAATTGTATTGTTCTCCACCCTTAAAAGTCATATATCCATCTAGTTTATCTAGCTAGCATTGGTAGTTTGACAGATTCAAATTTGCTTCCAGTTTTGACTGTGTTCCCACGAGTTCTCGTGGTAATTGCGGCCAATCACACGGTGAATACGGTGAGTTCTCGCTTTGACAAAAACAGGAAGCACATTCCAAATGGTGGAATCTCCCAAGTTATAACTTAGACACGTTTGATAAAGTTGGTTTCAAGGGTGACATGTCAAACTGATGACTGAAGTCGTCACAGTGGCAGTACTCCTGTCTGCCTCTGCTCACTTCCGCTGCTTTTTTTGTCTACTTATTGCTTTTCTCTTTAGTTCAATGGTCAGCTTGTTTCCCTGTTGTTTTGTATGGGAACTGCAGTCTGCTCCTAAACCCTCCACGTTCTCTTTGAGTTGACTGTCCTGAGATGAATATGCTGTGGGGATACAGAGTGGTGTTTCAAGGGAAGCACAAGGTTACGCTCATTATATTACTGGATCAGCAGAATTAATGATCCGCCCCCAATCTGCAACATAGGCTCAGCCAAACTAGCTGGTAGAGCGGCTCCAGTGGACCGAGACATACTATTACTCTACTAATGAATTACACTCAGGAAACAGAAAGAGCTTGACGGTCTTTATTTAGAAGCAAATGGGAAATATCCCACAATGCCTCTTTTATTTTCTTCTCTGACATTGTTTGGTTAAGTATTACGCCACAAGATGATTGAAAAATATTGCACATATTCATCTAGCCGGCTTATACTGTATCTGCATGCTTCAGATAAGTGCAATTGCTCATGAGAGTCCTTAATTATTACCAGGAGTCAACCTTTACATGGGATTAGCATTATCTGTTGGAGTAGGTGAGCAAGTAGAGAACAAACGCTGCTCTACAGGGCTGTAGCAAGGCCCAGATACTGAGCTCTACAGTGTACCTACCGTATGCTAACCGCTAATGGACCCTCTAATATAATAACGAGCATTCACTAATAGATTTATCTTTTACTGCAGTGGGCTAAATCAGGGTCACACAGAACCTTTTACTGCAGTGGGCTGAATCAGGGTCACACAGAACCTTTTACTGCAGTGGGCTAAATCAGGGTCACACAGAACCTTTTACTGCAGTGGGCTGAATCAGGAACACACAGAACCTTTTACTGCAGTGGGCTAAATCAGGGTCACACAGAACCTTTTACTGCAGTGGGATAAATCAGGGTCACACAGAGCGTTTCTTGGTAGTCTTAAACAAATCTACTCTGAAACAAAAGTATGCACCTCACACACATGGTTATGGGCTTTAAACAGTTGAAACGTATTCAATGTTGAGTTTGCACCCCAGTATTACACTTATATGCATCACAGAAGATAGGAAAATATCTAGTCCGTTTGACATAGAAACACCGGATTTTCTCTGTTTTAAAAAAGTATATTGATTAATTATGAAACTGAAAAAATATTAAGAAACATTCTACCCATGAGGCCACTAGGTCATTTGACCGCAGGAAATGGTTTTACGAGCAATTTGCATACTGAGGAACATCTGTATAATGGGGAAAACATGCTACATAGCTTGTGCTAATTAGATGCTAGAAGATAGCATAATAGTACAAAACAAATTACAGGATTTTGACAAATGTGGAAAAGAGGTTAGCACTTTGATTTGTATATGTGTGTAATTCAGGAAGTATAAAATGGATGATTTTGAACAGAATTCAACTCCTTGCCAGGATATGCATCCGTGTTCACTCTCACTCTGTGAAACCATGGTAGCACTGTTTTCCTTCCTCTGTATATGTACACATCCATTCAGAGTCACACTCTTTAATTACTGTTTAATTTGAGTGGGTTCAGGAGTTGAATTCTGTTCCGCTTAAGAGGATTTTTAAGGATTCAGTCATTAAAATGCACTCCGCCTGAGACGTTCTACGTGTCTGAACAAAAGCGACAAGATATGTGGTGAAACAGCATGATTTTCTACATAGCCAATTGCAACCAAGTTTGTGTTGTTTGCTGAGAATGTTTCCACCAATCAGAAGAAGGAGGAGGGAAGAGACAGCGTTGAGGTTCACGCAGAATGTCATGACCTCCTGTGGAGCATGCTGGGAGGAGGCTTGAAATGACATCATAAACCCTTTTAAAAAGGTTTCTCTTTCTGTTACACCCACTGACCTCGTGTTCTGCAGGATTACAGGGAAATGTTCAAAATGGGAAGTCCACAAAAGGGCTAAAACCTATATCAGTGCACCTGATACCATGGGCATGAACAGAACAGGCTTTTATTAAGTGCCATGGGGAAGCCACATACGAGTTCTCAAAGAGGGTTTTTGGACGAGTTCATCTTTCTAGGATTATTTGGTTTAAATGTCCATTTGAGCATCCCTGACTGTCTGATTTTAGAATTAACTTTGTTTAATGTTGATTAATCATCCTTAAATTCAGTTATTACTGACTTAAAGGGATAGTTCAGCCAAATTATTACTGACTTAAAGGGATAGTTCAGCCAAATTATTACTGACTAAAAGGGATAGTTCAGCCAAATTATTACTGACTTAAAGGGATAGTTCAGCCAAATTATTACTGACTTAAAGGGATAGTTCAGCCACATTATTATTGACTTAAAGGGATAGTTCAGCCAAATTACACTTTTCTGTACTTGTTTCCTTACCTTGAAAGCAAATCAGTCTATGGACAACGAGCGACTGCGGTCCAAGCTTTGGTTAAAACTAGCCACTGCCACCAACTTTTATTTATTTATTTTATTTAACCTTTATTTAACCAGGTAGGCAAGTTGAGAACAAGTTCTCATTTACAATTGCGACCTGGCCAAGATAAAGCAAAGCAGTTCGACACATACAACAACACAGAGTTACACATGGAGTAAAACAAACATACAGTCAATAATACAGTAGAAAAATAAGTCTATATACAATGTGAGCAAATGAGGTGAGATAAGGGAGGTAAAGGCAAAAAAAAGGCCATGGTGGCGAATTAAATACAATATAGCAAGTAAAACACTGGAATGGTAGATTTGCAGTGGAAGAATGTGCAAAGTAGAAATAGAAATAATGGGGTGCAAAGGAGCAAAATAAATAAATAAATAAATACAGTAGGGGAAGAGGTAGTTGTTTGGGTTAAATTATAGATGGGCTATGTACAGGTGCAGTAATCTGTGAACTGCTCTGACAGCTGGTGCTTAAAGCTAGTGAGGGAGATAAGTGTTTCCAGTTTCAGAGATTTTTGTAGTTCGTTCCAGTCATTGGCAGCAGAGAACTGGAAGGAGAGGCGGCCAAAGGAGGAATTGGTTTTGGGGGTGACCAGAGAGATATACCTGCTGGAGCGCGTGCTACAGGTGGGTGCTGCTATGGTGACCAGCGAGCTGAGATAAGGGGGGACTTTACCTAGCAGGGTATTGTAGATGACCTGGAGCCAGTGGGTTTGGCGACGAGTATGAAGCGACGGCCAGCCAATTTATTGAGTAGGGTATTCTAGGCTATTATGTAAATGACATCGCCGAAGTCGAGGATCGGTAGGATGGTCAGTTTTACGAGGGTATGTTTGGCAGCATGAGTGAAGGATGCTTTGTTGCGAAATAGGAAGCCAATTCTAGATTTAACTTTGGATTGGAGATGTTTGATGTGAGTCTGGAAGGAGAGTTTACAGTCTAACCAAACACCTAGGTATTTGTTGTTGTCCACATATTCTAAGTCAGAACCGTCCAGAGTAGTGATGTAGGACGGGCGGGCAGGTGTAGGCAGCGATCGGTTGAATAGCATGCATTTAGTTTTACTTGTATTTAAGAGCAGTTGGAGGCCACGGAAGGAGAGTTGTATGGCATTGAAGCTCGTCTGGAGGGTTGTTAACACAGTGTCCAAAGAAGGGCCAGAAGTATACAGAACGGTGTTGTCTGCGTAGAGGTGGATCAGAGACTCACCAGCAGCAAGAGCGACATCATTGATGTATACAGAGAAGAGAGTCGGCCCAAGAATTGAACCCTGTGGCACCCCCATAGAGATTGCCAGAGGCCCGGACAACAGGCCCTCCGATTTGACACATTGAACTCTATCAGAGAAGTAGTTGGTGAACCAGGCAAGGCAATCATTTGAGAAACCAAGGCTATCGAGTCTGCCGATGAGGATGTGGTGATTGACAGAGTCGAAAGCCTTGGCCAGGTCAATGAATACGGCTGCACAGTACTGTCTTTTATCGATGGCGGTTATGATATCGTTTAGGACCTTCAGCGTGGCTGAGGTGCACCCATGACCAGCTCGGAAAACAGATTGCATAGTGGAGAAGGTACGGTGGGATTCGAAATGGTTGGTGATCTGTTTGTTAACTTGGCAATCGAAGATTTTAGAAAGGCAGGGCAGGATGGATATAGGTCTATAACAGTTTGGGTCTAGAGTGTCTCCCCCTTTGAAGAGGGGGATGACCTTGGCAGCTTTCCAATTTTTGGGGATCTCAGACGATATGAACGAGAGGTTAAACAGGCTAGTAATAGGGGTTGCAACAATTTTGGTGGATAATTTCAGGAAGAGATGGTCCAGATTGTCTAGCACAGCTGATTTGTAGGGCTCCAGATTTTGCAGCTCTTTCAGAACATCAGCTGTCTGGATTTGGGTGAAGGAGAAGCGGGGGGAGGCTTGGGCAAGTTGCTGCGGGGGGTGCAGAACTGTTGGCCGGGGTAGGGGTAGCCAGGTGGAAAGCATGGCCAGCCGTAGAAAAATGCTTATTGAAATGATTGATTATCGTAGATTTATCTGTGGTGACAGTGTTTCCTATTCTCAGTGCAGTGGGCAGCTGGGAGAAGGTGCTCTTATTCTCCATGGACTTTACAGTGTCCCAAAACTTTTTGGAATTAGTGCTACTGGATGCAAATTTCTGTTTGAAAAAGCTAGCGTTAGCTTTTCTGACTGTGTATATTGGTTCCTGACTTCCCTGAAAAGTAGCAAATTATGGGGGCTATTCAATGCTAATGCATTACGCCACAGGATGTGTTTGTGCTGGTCAAGGGCAGTCAGGTCTGGAGTGAACCGAGGGCTATATCTGTTCTTATCTCTACATTTTTTGAATAGGGCATGCTTATTTAGGATAGTGAGGAAAGCACTTTTAAAGAGCCACCAGGCATCCTCTATGAGGATAATATCCTTCCAGGATCCCCGGGCCAGGTCGATTAGAAAGGCCTGCCTGGGCCAGGTCGATTAGAAAAAGCAGTCCGATATGTTCTGGGTTGATATTGTGCTGTGCAGACTGGCAGGTATTGACCGAGCTGAGGCTGGCTGGTGTCCGAGTTAACGGTGAAGACCGCTAGCAGTGGCTAACTGACTACTAGCTAGTAGCTAGTTAGCTGGCTAGCTTCTGATTGGGGTTCCGGTTCTAAAGTATAAAAATAGCAGATCCGTACCACATTGGGTGAGGCGGGTTGCAGGAGAGTATATTCAGTCCGTAGATGGAAAGTGAGATTAAAATATATACGAAATATATACGGGGGGAAAAAACAAGGTAAACAATTATTTACGATTATTTACACGGGACAAGACGGGACAAGACAAAACACACGTCCGACTGCTACACCATATTGGCGTAAACAATGGGATTGTTTTGCTCAATGATTGGTTTAAATGATTTTGGCATGACATTCCAAGCATGCTAACTGGAGGACATTGACTTAAAAATAGTTTCAGAAACTGATTGAAGCAAATGTTCTGCTTTTATCTTTAGCTTTTATCGACTTACTAGAAATCACACACATCTGTATAGCAATCACACACATCTGTATAGCAATCACACACATCTGTATAGTCTTACTAAAGCAGTTGTACATGCAATAGCCCCAAGTATTCTGAATAAACAATAGACGTTCCGTGTGGTGATTCATTTAGAATAGGATATCATCAAACAACATAGTAGAACTCATTACAGCAGCGATCCAGTGAGACACACTACAGCTACAAGATTAGAGTGAAGGATATGACATAACAAAACCAGTGTTTAAGTATGCATGGGCTTATGGTTTGTTTACCTCCATGTTTGCTGACAGTGAGTACTGGAACATTTGGGGTGGAGAGATAAGGGTGCAGAGAGCGCTCAGTTCGGACTGAGGAACAAACCCACGGGCTCCCAGGGGGGTGCACAAGAAGAGGTGGGGTGGGGATGCGGGCACAAAATGACAGAAACAAAGTAGTAAAATGTTATTGTACCCGGAACTCATTTGCAAATGAATACAGTGAGCACAAAGACCCCCATTCTCCAGACGGCTAAAGGTTAGGCCCCTCCACTGTCTCCCTCTACATTCCCCAGGGTTAGACCAAACAAGAGGATGGAGGGGGGGCATAGATAGACCCATTAGTAACAAAATCAGGGTGTAGTTGAGCAGGAATAGTACTGTTAGAGGGAAAGACAGGCAGCATGGTAGAGGAAAGAGAAGGAGGTAGGCCTAGTATGTTGAGATTCAAATGGATTTGCATAGCTAGCTGTGTACATACAGTATTACTAGATCCGACAATGAATGCAATTGGAGTTTTGCAGAGTGTGTTGTGTTGTTGAGGACACGAGTTTGAGGCCTCCTCCACCAGATTATGTATTTACCTTATTTATTTGATATTAATAGTTAGCAGGTAATACTCAACAAATGGGAAGACATTTCTGTCCTACTAATGCTGTGTTTTTATGTTCTCCACTATAGCTCCCTGCAGCTAATCTGGATGTATGGTCAAGAATGTGTTTTACTAGAGATAGTTTAGGAGTAGAACAATCCCTCATTGTCTCAAAATCATCCCTGCACCTGGGAGACTACGTCAGGGTGGGGTTAAGACAACACCCCCCGTGCAGATAACGAGAGGATGAACCCAGAGTGGCTTATGGTGGCCCCAATCTGCATGGGAAGGGTGGAAGCAACCATGACTAAGCATTATTATTGTCAGCTATATAAAGAACTCTGCATTTCTGTAAAGGTTAGGCTCCTCGGTCTAACAGCCAAGACTGTGGGTCTGCTGGTCTCATTATTGCAATAATTCATCGATATTACATAAAGATAATTGTTTGAAGAAATGACAAAGTCTCTCTCATTCTGAATTTCCATGACACCAAACATACAGTAGCACCTACTACTTTACTGGCATATTTATGCGGCCAACGACAGCTCGTTAATGAGGAGCCTAGGTGTTGTTATTTTTCTTCTTGTGCAGTACAGTGTGAAGCAGATGGAGCCTCGTGATTACGAGTCAAGTTTGCATGGAAACTGCTTATGCAGAATAGGCTGAGTACACAGTATATGGTGTTCTGTGTCTAAGCTGTTAGGCCCAGAAGTGGACCCTTTTCAATAGTCCTCAATAGCATTCATCCCTCTCCCTATTGTTTACTAGCGGCATGCCTATGACCCGTTTCTGGTCCTTTTTCTGAGGGATTAAGTACAGCCAGACTAAATATGGGTATGAAGGGGTATCACCAGGCAAGGCTGATGGGTATGAGGGGTATCACCAGGCAAGGCTGATGGGTATGAGGGGTACTGTATCTCCAGGCAAGGCTGATGGGTATGAGGGGTATCACCAGGCAAGGCTGATGGGTATGAGGGGTATCACCAGGCAAGGCTGATGGGTATGAGGGGTATCACCAGGCAAGGCTGATGGGTATGAGGGGTATCACCAGGCAAGGCCGATGGGTGTGAGGGGTATCACCAGGCAAGGCTGATGGGTATTAGGGGTATCACCAGGTAAGGCTGATGGGTATGAGGGGTATCACCAGACAAGGCTGATGGGTATTAGGGGGTACTGTATCACCAGGCAAGGCTGATGGGTATGAGGGGTATCACCAGGTAAGGCTGATGGGTATGAGGGGTATCACCAGACAAGGCTGATGGGTATTAGGGGGTACTGTATCACCAGGCAAGGCTGATGGGTAGGAGGGGTATCACCAGGCAAGGCTGATGGGTAGGAGGGGTATCACCAGGCAAGGCTGATGGGTAGGAGGGGTATCACCAGGCAAGGCTGATGGGTGTGAGGGGTATCACCAGGCAAGGCTGATGGGTGTGAGGGGTATCACCAGGCAAGGCTGATGGGTAGGAGGGGTATCACCAGGCAAGGCTGCCTTCTAAAAGGATTTGTGACAGAAAGATTAAAGGGGTCTCAAAGTGACAAAGCTTAGCGTTGCATAAATGTTTCATATACAATAGTCTATGCTCATTCTGTTTTCATAAACAATTACTGGTAGTTGGTCATGGATAGGGTTTAATCTGATCGCTCTGTTGATGCCTGATTGGATAGAAGTCCCCTGCAGCCTAGGGTCATCCAGATCTAGGATCAGCCTACCCTTCCCCAGTCCTGACCTCAACCGTTAAGAGGGAAATGCAGAACTAAGCTTGGTCCAGCATTTCTGATCGCTTGCAATGACTTACAGTTATGTGTGCATACATTTTACATATGGTTGGTCCCGGGAAACAAATCCACTATCCTGGAGTTGAAAGCTTCATGCTCTACCAACTGAGCTACGGAGGACCATTAGGAGGGTAATGCCAAACCGAGCTCAGGACTGCATTTCTGATTGATTGCAGCGCTCACTGTCTCATCCTGCACACGCTCAGATGTCTCAGATGTTGCTGTAAGAAAGAAAGGGGCAATCAGCACTTCAAACAATAACAAAGTGACACCCCACCACTGTTTTGGTAAAAAGCTGAGGGATGGGGCTGGAGAAATCTAACCACTGGGGGTAAGTATGAGCTGCAGAATTCTGGAATTATTTTCTTCAAGAATCAATGGGTATATCATTCATTCAAATGTCAAAAAATGGATGTACCAACTGCAGATTGTCCGTTTTAAGACTCTCTGTAACAAGGTTCTCTGTCACCTCTTCCTCCTCACCGATGGCAGGTGGTGGCCTTTTGAACCTTCTCTAACTGCTCTCTGTCTCTCTCTGTCTTTCTCCCTCACTCACTGGCTCTCATTTTCTTCTTTCTGTTCATCTTTCAGCCTTTCTTCATAAATGGTACCCTAACCCAGATCCCCAGACAAGTCCTGTCATTGTGCTAACACTAAACTACCTCTAACTTCCTTCGTACTGGACACAGATACATACACATGGTATCTACACATTCATCTGACTCTGGGGAAGTAGATAAAGGGCATCATTGCCAAAATCCCAAAGAATCCCTTTCATGTTATATGATTAGAAAACATTATAGAATCTAGAAGGAATTAACCAATATCTGGACCAAAAACATATATTAATCTACACCAGTTGTAGATCTTCAAATTAATTATTTACTTTGATTTTATTTGAAGGCTGTAACAGGATAAACAAAATGCATCTGCCATGGTGTAAGTCAATCATATCATATCAAAAGAGCACAAAGTAGCGTGACATGAACAGTGGGTCTGTGTGAAACATTTCTGCCCGGGAAAGCCAAAGAGCAAAGCAATCAGAGCACCAGACTTCTTTCTCTCTCGCTTTTTCTCTCTGACACTCTGTCAATTACAGCAGTTGTTATAGTACATATACACACAGACAGTAACTGGATTTCTGATAGGGGCAAAATTAATATCTAAACATTTCCACCCAGCAAATCTAGATGGAGATATATAATGGTAAAACTGTGCCGCTGGTTGCTGCACGCCCTCACCCTTCCCCCCCTACCCGCACCCTTCCTCCCCTGCCCGTATCCTCAAATGGATTAAATAGCCAATTCCAGTCTTCTGCAGCTGATAAATTCACCCTGAAAGAGGGAGTTATAAAATGAAAGCTGAATAGAAATGGCATGCTGTGGGTACAGTGTTGATTTGGTACGGACACTGTTATTTATGGCTGTCAGCCGCCACGGTTTCAGACACAGTTTGGGGGGTTGGGATGAGTGCAGAATAGCAGAATGTACCAAAAAACTTTCCTGTAGATGAGAAAACACTGCACATATACCGTAGATAGCTAGATGTGTGTATTGACTCTGATGCCAGATGAATGGTAACATTGGTGTTATGTGAGCATTCAGTACCTTGAGTCAGAAGATCAACCAGTTGGGCAACCTATATATTCTATAAATAATGGATGTGATCAAACATACTCTGTTTCTGACAGTCATTTCTGCAGATGAATAAATGATGGACTTTTTTAATAGGTTGCAACTCTGGTCCATAGTTAAAGGGCATCTACACTAACTAGATGGAAGAGATCTTACAAATTAGGGGCCTCATTTATCAACATTGCGTAGTAACTATTCTAAAATACTACCTACGAACGGAATTTAGAATGGTCGTAGTAAATAGAAAAAGTTTGATTTATCTAACAATCCTACGAGTGTCATAACCACACCGGTAGGAGGTAACCATTGATAAATACAAATTGTTCTCAGCCTCAGTGCTCGTGCACAACCTTGGCTGTTTGCATTTTGAAACGCCCCTAGTTAACCATAGTATGGTAAAAAGATCCCTTTAAAGCCTGTGGGCTAAGAAAAATAACATTTTCCGAGACTGAAATAGAGGTGCTGGTGTCAGAGGTTGAGTACAACCAAAAGGTTTTATTTTGGCTCATTCAGTTGTGAGCCAAATTAAAACATAGCTACAGAGAGAGGACCATTAGGACAATTCAAGTTGCTTTAGCAAGGGTAAATATACTTCAACTGAGTAGGAAACACTCAGCAATAAGCCATCCATCCTCATCAGCTCCCTCCTGGAGGTGTATAGGCCAACATTGCTGTTCTGCAGAATGACTGAGTCCTGCGTTCCACCTGGCCACCACATTCAGCAGCGTCTTTTGATCATCACATAACCTGCACATAAAGAGTGGAAGCCTTTTCTGTTGACACAGTTGAACTCGTTTTGGAATGGTGCTTTTATGGCATCGTGGGTGCCTTCTATTGGTCCGTTCGTATTTATGTCGTCGTGGGTGCCTTCTATTGGTCCGTTCGTATTTATGTCGTCGTGGGTGCCTTCTATTGGTCCGTTCGTATTTATGGCGCCGTGGGTGCCTTCTATTGGTCCGTTCTTATTTATGGCGTCATGGGTGCCTTCTATTGGTCCGTTCGTATTTATGTCGTCGTGGGTGCCTTCTATTGGTCCGTTCTTATTTATGGCGTCGTGGGTGCCTTCTATTGGTCCGTTCGTATTTATGGCGTCATGGGTGCCGTCTATTTGGTCCGTATTTGGAAACCCATTGATGGCATTATAGTGAAGAAACCCCTGATTTAACATTGTCTCATTGAGGGCTGTGAGATGCTGATTTAACATTGGCTCATTGAGGGCTGTCAGATACCTATAGGCATGCTCCAACTGAAAAGTGCCAGTTGCCAAAAACCAGAGGGTGGATAACACTTGGATGTGCACCGGAATGGCATGTCCCACCTGTCTCTAAAAACACTGTCACTAAAAACACACTCCTAATACAGAGTGTCGACTCTTCCAACAGATTAAGTTCAGTCATCTCTCATTCCCTTTCCCATTATCTCAGTCTTTTATAGAGTGTCGACTCTTCCAACAGAGTAAGTTCAGTCATCTCTCATTCCCTTTCCCATTATCTCAGTCTTTTATAGAGTGTCGACTCTTCCAACAGAGCAAGTTCAGTCATCTCTCATTCCCTTTCCCATTATCTCAGTCTTTTATAGTGTGTCGACTCTTCCAACAGAACAAGTTCAGTCATCTCTCATTCCCTTTCCCATTATCTCAGTCTTTTATAGAGTGTCGACTCTTCCAACAGAGCAAGTTCAGTCATCTCTCATTCCCTTTCCCATTATCTCAGTCTTTTATAGAGTGTCGACTCTTCCAACAGAGCAAGTTCAGTCATCTCTCATTCCCTTTCCCATTATCTCAGTCTTTTATAGTGTGTCAACAATGGTTTGACTTTCACATGTACTGCTAATGTAACAAATTACTGGACTTTATATGGATTATTATTGTAACAAATGCACTGATGTGGTCAAATTATATAGCATATGTATAGCATGTCAAGGGCTTGTAAGTAAGCATTTCACCTGTTGTATTCCGCGCATGTGACTAATCAAATTCGATTTGTTTTGATTTGAAGATATGTTGCAGGAATTCACAATGGAAATACAATGAAATCGACATTTTTACAAATGAATACTTTCACAATGTCGAACATTTTCAACATATACACTAAGTATACTGCACATGACGTAGACTGACCAGGTGAATCCACGTGAAAGCTATGATCTCTTATAGATGCCACTTGTTAAATCCGTGTAGATCACATATGTCAGAGTCAAGGCCCGCGGGCCACATCCGGCCCGCGAGAAGGTTTTTTACGGCCCCTGGGATGATCTTGATTTATTATTAGAACCGGCCCGCAGACCGCAGCAAGCCGGCAGCCCGCAGATCTTTTACACGCACCAATACTACATTTCCCACAATGCAACGGTGACGCACCGAGCAGTAGGCTGCTTCATTTCAATATTTATTGGCACAGCAGTCGTCAGCATCACAGTAAAATTAACTTTCAGATACCCATCAAAAATGGCAAAACGGAAGGTGGACACTGAGAACCGGGGGTTTCAAACAAGGTGGGAGTCGGAGTATATGTTCACGGAGGTAGCTGGAAAACCTGTGTGTCTTCTGTGTGGAGAAAGTGTGGCGGTACTGAAAGAGTATAATCTGAGACGACATTATGAAACGAAACACGCGGACAAAAACAAGAATATGGACATGGAACAAAGGCTACAAAAGGCTAGATTTTTGCACTTTATTTTATTGTATTTCAATCCAATTATATTTTAAAAATATTTCAGTTGAGTGGATGATAGAAAATTGCTATTATTGTTTTTTTCTTTGAAGTAAATTTAGCCCACTTTTGCTAAAATAGAAAATATAGGCTACTGATGGTGCCTTGAATACCGGTTTCTTTCATTTAATGTTCATGTTATGGGGATTTTTATATAAAGGAAATTTGTCTTTTGTGTCTGTTGAAAATTAAAGATTACTGACAGAGCCATAAGAAAATATTGCTTTATTTATCTGATCATATTGGAATATATTTGTTAGGTTTTCAGTAGGTTCAATTAGGTTCACTAGACTATATGCGTCATTTAAAAAATTTTCAATGAACATTCGAACAGTCCGGCCCTCGGCTTGTAGCTAAATTTTTTATTTGGCCCTCCGTCCATTTGACTTTGACACCCCTGGTGTAGATGAAGGGGAGGAGACGGGTTAAAGAAGGATTTTTAAGCCTTGAGACAATTGAGACATGGATTGTGTATGTGTGCCATTCAAAGGGTGAATGGGCAAGACAAACGATTTAAGTGCCTTTGAACGGGGTATGGTAGTAGGTGCCAGGTGCACCGTGTCACGATCGTCGTTGGAAGCATACTTGGACCAAAGGGCAGCGTGATTTGGGTTCCACATATTTATTGAAGTGAAACTTTGAACAAGACAAAATAAAGAAACAACGAAACGTGATGTCAGTGAAGTGCTCACAGGCAGCTACACAAAAACAAGACCCCACAAAACACAGTGGGGAAATGGCTGCCTAAATATGATCCCCAATCAGAGACAACGATAAACAGCTGCCTCTGATTGGGAACCATACCAGGCCAACATAGAAATCAACAACCTAGATAGGAACATCCCCCCTAGTCACACCCCGACCTAACCCAACATAGAGAATAAAAAGGCTCTCTATGGTCAGGGCGTGACACACCGGCTCGTGTCGAGAACTACAACGCTGCTTTGTTTTTCACACTCAACAGTTTCCTGTGTGTCAAGAACGGTCCACCACCCAAAGGACATCCAGACAACTTGACACAACTGTGGGAAGCGTTGGCGTCAACATTGGCCAGCATCCCTGTGGAACGCTTTCGACACCTTGTAGAGTCCATGCCCCGACAAATTGACTCGAATCATCTGAGGGCAAAGACGGGGGGGGGGGGGGGGGGTGCAACTCAATATTAGGAAGGTGTTCTTAATGTTTGGTATACTCAGAGTATTTTCCCCATTCTACACTTGACAAGCAGTTCCCTTATTCCACTACTTGGCACTGTGCCTACACATGGTCATGGCTGTGCATACATTTTCACACACTCAAGCGAAAGTTCATATTGATAAATCTCACACTTTGCATGGAAATGGTCCCATGCATGGTTTATACACAGATGTTTGCTTATGCATGGTTGATAAATGAGGACCCAGGCCACAGTGAAGGTATAGGATAATAACCAGAGGCAATAGTATTTACGGACAAGGTCTGTTTCTTTCATCTTCTATTTTCATCTTCTATTTTCCATTTTCTGGAATGTATTGGTGTTTGTTTTGTAGAAGTTTGGACATATTGTAGGAATGACAAAATGGTAGTTTGTCAAAATGGAACCAGTCTACTAATGAACCTAAGATGTCAACATAGAACCAGTCTACTAATGAACCTAAGATGTCTACATAGAACCAGTCTACTAATGAACCTAAGATGTCAACATAGAACCAGTCTACTAATGAAACTAAGATGTCAACATAGAACCAGTCTACTAATGAAACTAAGATGTCAACATAGAACCAGTCTACTAATGAACCTAAGATGTCAACATAGAACCAGTCTACTAATGAAACTAAGATGTCAACATAGAACCAGTCTAATAATGAACCTAAGATGTCAACGTAGAACCAGTCTACTAATGAAACTAAGATGTCAACATAGAACCAGTCTACTAATGAAACTAAGATGTCAACATAGAACCAGTCTACTAATGAAACTAAGATGTCAACATAGAACCAGTCTACTAATGAACCTAAGATGTCAACGTAGAACCAGTCTACTAATGAAACTAAGATGTCAACATAGAACCAGTCTACTAATGAAACTAAGATGTCAACATAGAACCAGTCTACTAATGAAACTAAGATGTCAACATAGAACCAGTCTACTAATGAAACTAAGATGTCAACATAGAACCAGTCTACTAATGAAACTAAGATGTCAACATAGAACCAGTCTACTAATGAACCTAAGATGTCAACGTAGAACCAGTCTACTAATGAAACTAAGATGTCAACGTAGAACCAGTCTACTAATGAAACTAAGATGTCAACATAGAACCAGTCTACTAATGAAACTAAGATGTCAACATAGAACCAGTCTACTAATGAAACTAAGATGTCAACATAGAACCATTATACTAATGAACCTAAGATGTCAACATAGAACCAGTCTACTAATGAAACTAAGATGTCAACATAGAACCAGTCTACTAATGAACCTAAGATGTCAACATAGAACCAGTCTACTAATGAACCTAAGATGTCAACATAGAACCAGTCTACTAATGAAACTAAGATGTCAACGTAGAACCAGTCTACTAATGAAACTAAGATGTCAACATAGAACCAGTCTACTAATGAAACTAAGATGTCAACATAGAACCAGTCTACTAATGAAACTAAGATGTCAACATAGAACCAGTCTACTAATGAAACTAAGATGTCAACATAGAACCAGTCTACTAATGAAACTAAGATGTCAACATAGAACCAGTCTACTAATGAAACTAAGATGTCAACATAGAACCAGTCTACTAATGAAACTAAGATGTCAACATAGAACCAGTCTACTAATGAAACTAAGATGTCAACATAGAACCAGTCTACTAATGAAACTAAGATGTCAACATAGAACCAGTCTACTAATGAAACTAAGATGTCAACATAGAACCAGTCTACTAATGAAACTAAGATGTCAACATAGAACCAGTCTACTAATGAAACTAAGATGTCAACATAGAACCAGTCTACTAATGAAACTAAGATGTCAACATAGAACCAGTCTACTAATGAAACTAAGATGTCAACATAGAACCAGTCTACTAATGAAACTAAGATGTCAACATAGAACCAGTCTACTAATGAAACTAAGATGTCAACATAGAACCAGTCTACTAATGAAACTAAGATGTCAACATAGAACCAGTCTACTAATAAAACTAAGATGTCAACATAGAACCAGGCTACTAATAAAACTAAGATGTCAACATAGAACCAGTCTACTAATGAACCTAAGATGTCAACATAGAACCAGTCTACTAATGAAACTAAGATGTCAACATAGAACCAGTCTACTAATGAAACTAAGATGTCAACATAGAACCAGTCTACTAATGAAACTAAGATGTCAACATAGAACCAGTCTACTAATGAAACTAAGATGTCAACATAGAACCAGTCTACTAATGAACCTAAGATGTCAACATAGAGCCAGTCTACTAATGAACCTAAGATGTCAACGTAGAACCAGTCTACTAATGAACCTAAGATATCAACGTAGAACCAGTCTACTAATGAACCTAAGATGTCAACGTAGAACCAGTCTACTAATGAAACTAAGATGTCAACATAGAACCAGTCTACTAATGAAACTAAGATGTAAACGTAGAACCAGTCTACTAATGAACCTAAGATGTCAACATAGAACCAGTCTACTAATGAAACTAAGATGTCAACATAGAACCAGTCTACTAATGAAACTAAGATGTCAACATAGAACCAGTCTACTAATGAACCTAAGATGTCAACATAGAACCAGTCTACTAATGAAACTAAGATGTCAACATAGAACCAGTCTACTAATGAAACTAAGATGTCAACATAGAACCAGTCTACTAATGAAACTAAGATGTCAACATAGAACCAGTCTACTAATGAACCTAAGATGTCAACATAGAACCAGTCTACTAATGAAACTAAGATGTCAACAAGGTTCTCTTTACATTTTACAATATGCTCACATGGGTACCAAGTGCTGCTGTTGATACTCTCTTTTCACTTAGCGAGTCGCTGGCTCTATACGCTGAATCCCGACTGTCGCTAATTGCTCTGCTGCACTGATCACACTCATGAAAATTAAATATCACCACTCTTTCACTCTCACAGCTATTCCTCCTGTCAAAAATTGCTTTGCTACACCAGCAATGCAACTCAATATCACCTCAAATCCCCTCGGAGCGAACCCCACCCCCACTCACTAATCCATTCCAATGATCAATCTGCAGCCTTTGTGTCCCTGTGGATTTATACACTTTTCAAAACTCAGTCATCACTTCAGCCGACAGATGCCATAGGATGCTCAATGAGGGGTGTAAACAGAGGTCGAAACAACCACAGTGTATGCTGGGAAATAACATCCACACTTCTTATACCTGGTGGGGGAAAAAAATATAGATTTTAACCAGCTGTCTGTTAACACTTTGGTGTCTATGTGATGGAGGTGGTTCAATGAAACTCTAGTGATGAGTCAACATGCCTGAGACCTGAAGCCTTGTTCGTTTCCACAGCTAATGTCTAGTCTCTAGCTCAATGGGCTGACACAGTCTTGTGACACACAGATGGGTTTAAACCCAGTCACATACGTAGGTCTGCAGTGGAGCGGATAGGCGTACACTAACTAAATGGAGAAGGCTCCATCCAGCCAAGCTTTGACGAGAGTCAATGCCATATTGCTGTCAACCCATCCAGTTCATTCAGATCTGCAGACACTGAAGTTGTAGGGTTACAGGGAAGCTCTGTTTCCAGTGGAGCTTCACATGGGGGGAGGCTGCAGAAGGAGAAGTGACATCATATAGAGTGAAACCAATAGCAGGAAGTGCCTCCTAGGGAGAAGTCACTGGAATCCAATAAAGGGTTGACCATTCACTGTCATTCAGTCATTAGTGGTGGGCAAAGTGCGCTATGATGAGATATTACATGATATCTTCAATAGATATCAAGTAGGAGGAGCCATTACAGGTGGGGATGACTTCATTGTCCCTCATGGCTGGTTTGTTAAAACGACCTAAATGGGTCCATTTTGTGTTTGACCATGACCACATGCTTATTCATTTGAAATCTCTTGCTGATCGTAACCAAAACATCTGGGTGAACCGGAGCAGAGTGCTTTTATTAAATAACAGTGGGAAATGTCTTTTTATTAAATAACAGTTTAGACATGTATTTTTATTAAATAACAGTTTAGACATGTCTTTTTATTAAATAACGGTGGATTTATTCTGTTTTCCACAATGCCATATTGTCCCTCTGTTACAGGTGGTCTTTTCCCTTTTCATTCAAACCAAGATGGTGAAAGTAATCAACTCCTAGTTCCTCCCACCGTTAATTCAAATCTAATTGACTGTTCTGTACCAGCTCTCTGAGTGCAGCTGTTAGTACATGTCCCTTTCCCAGGACGGAGTTCACCTTCACGTAACTATAGTAACTCATACCACCAATGATGAAATGATACGCCAGCGCTCCTAGTAGAAGGTCAATCTAATGTACTCAGCTGAGCTTTTGAATAACCGTGAGGGAAATAACAAGGAAGTTCTCTGTCAGCCTATTAAACAGGAAGATCCCAACAGATGAAAGCTCTCATCCTTACCTGGTGTGAGTTTAAGGCAGTTATACCGTGTTGAATGGGACCACAGGGACTCTTTAAATAGTGGATGAAAGCCCATTGAGGTAAGCTGGGACAGTGGAGACCTGGAGGGCTGGAGTGGTTGACTACATCACATACAATAGATATAACTGGAGTTGAGCTGAACACTCTTCTCACTCATTGGTCAGAATTGGTTTCTCCTCGCTCTTCACTTACTGTTAAGCCAATCAGGGTGGAGAGATGAGAGATGCATTTTCACAGCTGGGAAAGGGTATATTTATTCAGCAGTAAGTCTCCCTGAGATGTAGCGTAAGTGATGAAGAGGGGATTTTGGAGCTGGTTGGTTGTTTGTGCCTCAACCACACAGTGTTTCATTCATAGAGTACAGACGTAACCATTATCAAAGATGTATTACAGTGACCTGATCTCAACTTCAGTCTATGTGCCTCAACCACACAGTGTTTCATTCATAGAGTACAGACGTAACCATTATCAAAGATGTATTACAGTGACCTGATCTCAACTTCAGTCTATGTGCCACAAACTGCCCTCCTTCCTGGATTGGATGCCATAAAATGGAGGCAGGGAGACTTTTGACTCTGTTTGCATTTTGTTTTCACTAATTCTACGTTCTTCTGCAACGTTTCCTTGTGATGTTGATCAATAACTCCATGAGGGAATTTGATCATTCCCCTTTGTCTCCATCCATCCATCCTGTACTCTTAAGTCTGTGTCTCAATATGTTAATGTCTTCCTTTCCTTCATTACCATAACTGGAATGACTGGATGGGTTTCCACCTTGTTGCTACCTCCTGCCATGTTCAGCCAGACCAGTGATCATGGAAGATGGAACACGTGCAAAGGAAGACAATCAAAAGTCTTTGGGGACAGCTTTGTTGTAGAGAGGTAGCTAGAGAGGTAACTAGTCACATGGCTATCTTCTCCTGCTCCCCTGTCATCTCCAGAGCTGTGCAGTCAGAGAGTGATTGTTCTTTCACAGAGGACATTCTGAAGATCTCTTTGGGTGATTGGCTGTCACATAGGACATTCTGAAGATCTCTTTGGGTGATTGGCTGTCACATAGGACATTCTGAAGATCTCTTTGGGTGATTGGCTGTCACAGAGGACATTCTGAAGATCTCTTTGGGTGATTGGCTGTCACAGAGGACATTCTGAAGATCTCTTTGGGTGATTGGCTGTCACATAGGACATTCTGAAGATCTCTCTGGGTGATTGGCTGTCACATAGGACATTCTGAAGATCTCTCTGGGTGATTGGCTGTCACAGAGGATATTCTGAACTCTATACAGGCCAACATACATGTAGAATCTTAATTCGATCACCCTGTTGCAGGAGAACTTTCCTGGAAATGTAAAACATGTCGTTTATTTCGGTTTAAAAAGGCTTCTGAAGTTTGCAATTGCCACGTTGAAATTTTTGACTTTTTCCCTTGCAAATATGCCCATTAATTATAATCCACATTTCCAGTTGCTGCATGATTATTTTCCTGCTGTAGCAAACTGGCTCAAATTAAGATCTGTACACACACATGCATTTAATCTCTCGCTCGCTCTCTCGCTCGCTCTCGCTCGCTCTCGCCCTCTCGCTCGCTCTTTCTCTCTCTCTCTCTCTCTCTCTCTCTCTCTCTCTCTCTCTCTCTCGCACTCGCTCGCTCTTTCTCTCTCTCTCTCTCCCCCTCTTTCTCTCTCTTGCTCTCTCTCTCCCTCTCTCTCTCTCTCCCCCCAGTCACATAAAGCTTCCACTAGGAGTAGACTAGAGCTCCAGCGGCCCTGAGGGCATGCCAGGCCATGTCAACACCATCAGTCCATCAGTCAACACGGCGCTCGCATCACTCCTGTTTACCAGGTCAGTATCTCTAAAACTGCTGCTTTGTTCATAAATAATGTTCTGTGTTGAAACGAGCTGTCGCTGCCAACTGAGCTGCTCTGTTAAAAGACTGCACCTTTAGCAGGTTAGAGTGCAAGAGCAAATGGGTAATGGCATAACACCCAAATTACGCAAAGTAGTTAAGAATGAGGTATATGTCAGTCAGTATTGTCAATGACACATTGAATAATACCTTCCATTTAATTTATTGACTGCTACATTTAATTTGAGACAGATTGCTACAGCAAGAAAATAATCCTGCAGCAACAGAAAATGTGAATTATTATGAGGATTATAATCAATGGACATTTTTGTAGGGGTTGGTACATTTTTCGTAAGAAAAAATCAAGTCTGAAATTTAAAGGTGGAAATTACAAACTTCAGAAGCCTTTTCTAACCTCAAATACTAGACGTTTTACATTTCCTGCATTGCAAAAACGTTCTCCTGCAACAGGGTGATCAGATTAAGATCCTACATTTCTAGATAGATAATTGAGATAGTTATTGCCAGGGGCAGAAACTGAGAACTATCCGGAAACTGATTCTTTTCAGGTGCAGTTTCCAAGACACACCAGATGAACACAATTAAATCCATTTTAATTTGCATAAAACTCAGATTGCATAACTTGATAGTCTTTATCCTCACAGAAACATCAACTGTCTCATCAACTGTCTTCCTCATGGTTCTATAACCACCTAGTATCATCAACTGTCTTCCTCATGGAGGTTGTACAACCATCTAGTATCATCAACTGTCTCATCAACTGTCTTCCTCATGGTTTTATAACCACCTAGTATCATCAACCGTCTCATCAACTGTCTTCCTCATGGTTTTATAACCACCTAGTATCATCAACCGTCTCATCAACTGTCTTCCTCATGGTTTTATAACCACCTAGTATCATCAACCATCTCATCAACTGTCTTCCTCATGGTTCTATAACCACCTAGTTTGACTCATTCCTCTCTGCCTCCCTCTTTCCACTCCTCTCCTCTTTTGACCTCACCCTCTCACCTTCCCCCCCTACTCACAAGGCAGGCAATACGCTTGACCTCATCTTTACTAGATGCTGTTCTTCCACTAATCTCATTGCAACTCCCCTCCAAGTCTCCGACCACTACCTTGTATCCTTTTCCCTCTCGCTCTCATCCAACACTTCCCACTCTGCCCCTACTCGGATGGTATCGCGCCGTCCCAACCTTCGCTCTCTCTCCCCCGCTACTCTCTCCTCTTCCATCCTATCATCTCTTCCCTCTGCTCAAACCTTCTCCAACCTATCTCCTGATTCTGCCTCCTCAACCCTCCTCTCCTCCCTTTCTGCATCCTTTGACTCTCTATGTCCCCTATCCTCCAGGCCGGCTCGGTCCTCCCCTCCTGCTCCGTGGCTCGACGACTCATTGCGAGCTCACAGAACAGGGCTCCGGGCAGCCGAGCGGAAATGGAGGAGAACTCGCCTCCCTGCGGACCTGGCATCCTTTCACTCCCTCCTCTCTACATTTTCCTCTTCTGTCTCTGCTGCTAAAGCCACTTTCTACCACTCTAAATTCCAAGCATCTGCCTCTAACCCTAGGAAGCTCTTTGCCACCTTCTCCTCCCAGACGACACACAATTAATCTTCTCCTTTCCCCCTTCTGATAACCAGGTGGCGAATCGCATCTCTGCATGTCTGGCAGACATATCAGTGTGGATGACGGATCACCACCTCAAGCTGAACCTCGGCAAGACGGAGCTGCTCTTCCTCCCGGGGAAGGACTGCCCGTTCCATGATCTCGCCATCACGGTTGACAACTCCATTGTGTCCTCCTCCCAGAGCGCTAAGAACCTTGGCGTGATCCTGGACAACACCCTGTCGTTCTCAACTAACATCAAGGCGGTGGCCCGTTCCTGTAGGTTCATGCTCTACAACATTCGCAGAGTACGACCCTGCCTCACACAGGAAGCGGCGCAGGTCCTAATCCAGGCACTTGTCATCTCCCGTCTGGATTACTGCAACTCGCTGTTGGCTGGGCTCCCTGCCTGTGCCATTAAACCCCTACAACTCATCCAGAACGCCGCAGCCCGTCTGGTGTTCAACCTTCCCAAGTTCTCTCACGTCACCCCGCTCCTCCGCTCTCTCCACTGGCTTCCAGTTGAAGCTCGCATCCGCTACAAGACCATGGTGCTTGCCTACGGAGCTGTGAGGGGAACGGCACCTTCGTACCTTCGGGCTCTGATCAGGCCCTACACTCAAACAAGGGCACTGCGTTCATCCACCTCTGGCCTGCTCGCCTCCCTACCTCTGAAGAAGTACAGTTCCCGCTCAGCCCAGTCAAAACTGTTCGCTGCTCTGGCACCCCAATGGTGGAACAAACTCCCTCACGACGCCAGGTCAGCGGAGTCAATCACCACCTTCCGGAGACACCTGAAACCCCACCTCTTTAAGGAATACCTAGGATAGGATAAAGTAATCCTTCTAACCCCCCCCCCCCTTAAAAGATTTAGATGCACTATTGTAAAGTGGCTGTTCCACTGGATATCATAAGGTGAATGCACCAATTTGTAAGTCGCTCTGGATAAGAGCGTCTGCTAAATGACTTAAATGTAGTATCATCAACTGTCTCATCAACTGTCTTCCTCATGGTTTTATAACCACCTAGTATCATCAACCATCTCATCAACTGTCTTCCTCATAGTTTTATAACCACCTAGTATCATCAACTGTCTCATCAACTGTCTTCCTGATGGTTTTATAACCATCTAGTATCATCAACTGTATCATCAACTGTCTTCCTGATGGTTTTATAACCACCTAGTATCATCAACCATCTCATCAACTGTCTTCCTCATGGTTTTATAACCACCTAGTATCATCAACCATCTCATCAACTGTCTTCCTCATGGTTTTATAACCTCCTAGTATCATCAACCATCTCATCAACTGTCTTCCTCATGGTTTTATAACCACCTAGTATCATCAACTGTCTCATCAACTGTCTTCCTCATAGTTTTATAACCACCTAGTATCATCAACTGTCTCATCAACTGTCTTCCTCATGGTTCTATAACCATCTAGTATCATCAACTGTCTCATCAACTGTCTTCCTGATGGTTTTATAACCACCTAGTATCATCAACTGTCTCATCAACTGTCTTCCTCATGGTTCTATAACCATCTAGTATCATCAACTGTCTCATCAACTGTCTTCCTCATGGTTCTATAACCACCTAGTATCATCAACTGTCTTCCTCATGGAGGTTGTACAACCATCTAGTATCATCAACCATCTCATCAACTGTCTTCCTGATGGTTTTATAACCACCTAGTATCATCAACCATCTCATCAACTGTCTTCCTCATGGAGGTTGTACAACCATCTAGTATCATCAACCGTCTCATCAACTGTCTTCCTCATGGTTTTATAACCACCTAGTATCATCAACCATCTCATCAACTGTCTTCCTCATGGTTTTATAACCATCTAGTATCATCAACCGTCTCATCAACTGTCTTCCTCATGGTTCTATAACCACCTAGTATCATCAACCATCTCATCAACTGTCTTCCTCATGGAGGTTGTACAACCATCTAGTATCATCAACTGTCTTCCTCATGGCTCTATAACCACCTAGTATCATCAACTGTCTTCCTCATGGAGGTTGTACAACCATCTAGTATCATCAACTGTCTTCCTCATGGTTTTATAACCACCTAGTATCATCAACCATCTCATCAACTGTCTTCCTCATGGTTTTATAACCACCTAGTATCATCAACCATCTCATCAACTGTCTTCCTGATGGTTTTATAACCACCTAGTATCATCAACCGTCTCATCAACTGTCTTCCTCATGGTTTTATAAACATCTAGTATCATCAACCATCTCATCAACTGTCTTCCTCATGGTTTTATAACCACCTAGTATCATCAACTGTCTCATCAACTGTCTTCCTCATGGTTTTATAAACATCTAGTATCATCAACCATCTCATCAACTGTCTTCCTCATGGTTTTATAACCACCTAGTATCATCAACCATCTCATCAACTGTCTTCCTCATGGTTTTATAACCACCTAGTATCATCAACCGTCTCATCAACTGTCTTCCTCATGGAGGTTGTACAACCATCTAGTATCATCAACCATCTCATCAACTGTCTTCCTCATGGTTTTATAACCACCTAGTATCATCAACTGTCTCATCAACTGTCTTCCTCATGGTTCTATAACCATCTAGTATCATCAACCGTCTCATCAACTGTCTTCCTCATGGTTCTATAACCACCTAGTATCATCAACTGTCTTCCTCATGGAGGTTGTACAACCATCTAGTATCATCAACCATCTCATCAACTGTCTTCCTCATGGTTTTATAACCACCTAGTATCATCAACCGTCTCATCAACTGTCTTCCTCATGGTTCTATAACCACCTAGTATCATCAACCGTCTCATAAAATGTCTTCTTCATGGAGGTTGTACAACCACCTAGTATCATCAACTGTCTTCCTCATGGAGGTTGTACAACCACCTAGTATCATCAACTGTCTTCCTCATGGAGGTTGTACAACCATCTAGTATCATCAAACATGTCATCAACTGTCTTCCTCATTGAGGTTGTACAACCATCTAGTATCATCAACCATCTCATCAACTGTCTTCCTCATGGTTCTATAACCACCTAGTATCATCAACCATCTCATCAACTGTCTTCCTGATGGTTTTATAACCACCTAGTATCATCAACCATCTCATCAACTGTCTTCCTCATGGTTTTATAACCACCTAGTATCATCAACCATCTCATCAACTGTCTTCCTGATGGTTTTATAACCAGCTAGTATCATCAACCGTCTCATCAACTGTCTTCCTCATGGTTTTATAACCACCTAGTATCATCAACTGTCTTCCTCATGGAGGTTGTACAACCATCTAGTATCATCAACTGTCTCATCAACTGTCTTCCTCATGGTTCTATAACCACCTAGTATCATCAACTGTCTCATCAACTGTCTTCCTCATGGTTCTATAACCATCTAGTATCATCAACTGTCTCATCAACTGTCTTCCTCATGGTTTTATAACCACCTAGTATCATCAACCATCTCATCAACTGTCTTCCTCATGGTTTTATAACCACCTAGTATCATCAACCATCTCATCAACTGTCTTCCTCATGGTTCTATAACCACCTAGTATCATCAACTGTCTTCCTCATGGAGGTTCTATAACCACCTAGTATCATCAACCATCTCATCAACTGTCTTCCTCATGGTTTTATAACCACCTAGTATCATCAACCATCTCATCAACTGTCTTCCTCATGGTTCTATAACCACCTAGTATCATCAACTGTCTTCCTCATGGAGGTTGTACAACCATCTAGTATCATCAACCATCTCATCAACTGTCTTCCTCATGGTTTTATAACCACCTAGTATCATCAACCATCTCATCAACTGTCTTCCTCATGGTTCTATAACCACCTAGTATCATCAACCGTCTCATCAACTGTCTTCCTGATGGTTTTATAACCACCTAGTATCATCAACCATCTCATCAACTGTCTTCCTCATGGTTTTATAACCACCTAGTATCATCAACCATCTCATCAACTGTCTTCCTCATGGTTCTATAACCACCTAGCATCATCAACTGTCTTCCTCATGGAGGTTGTACAACCATCTAGTATCATCAACCATCTCATCAACTGTCTTCCTCATGGTTTTATAACCACCTAGTATCATCAACCATCTCATCAACTGTCTTCCTCATTGTTCTATAACCACCTAGTATCATCAACCGTCTCATCAACTGTCTTCCTGATGGTTTTATAACCACCTAGTATCATCAACCATCTCATCAACTGTCTTCCTCATGGTTTTATAACCACCTAGTATCATCAACTGTCTCATCAACTGTCTTCCTCATGGTTTTATAACCACCTAGTATCATCAACTGTCTCATCAACTGTCTTCCTCATGGTTTTATAACCACCTAGTATCATCAACCATCTCATCAACTGTCTTCCTGATGGTTTTATAACCACCTAGTATCATCAACCATCTCATCAACTGTCTTCCTCATGGTTATATAACCACCTAGTATCATCAACCGTCTCATCAACTGTCTTCCTGATGGTTTTATAACCACCTAGTATCATCAACCATCTCATCAACTGTCTTCCTCATGGTTTTATAACCACCTAGTATCATCAACTGTCTCATCAACTGTCTTCCTCATGGTTTTATAACCACCTAGTATCATCAACCATCTCATCAACTGTCTTCCTCATGGTTTTATAACCACCTAGTATCATCAACCATCTCATCAACTGTCTTCCTGATGGTTTTATAACCACCTAGTATCATCAACCATCTCATCAACTGTCTTCCTCATGGTTCTATAACCACCTAGTATCATCAACCGTCTCATCAACTGTCTTCCTGATGGTTTTATAACCACCTAGTATCATCAACCATCTCATCAACTGTCTTCCTCATGGTTTTATAACCACCTAGTATCATCAACTGTCTCATCAACTGTCTTCCTCATGGTTCTATAACCATCTAGTATCATCAACTGTCTCATCAACTGTCTTCCTGATGGTTTTATAACCACCTAGTATCATCAACTGTCTCATCAACTGTCTTCCTCATGGTTCTATAACCACCTAGTATCATCAACTGTCTCATCAACTGTCTTCCTCATAGTTTTATAACCACCTAGTATCATCAACTGTCTCATCAACTGTCTTCCTCATGGTTCTATAACCATCTAGTATCATCAACTGTCTCATCAACTGTCTTCCTCATGGTTCTATAACCACCTAGTATCATCAACTGTCTTCCTCATGGAGGTTGTACAACCATCTAGTATCATCAACCATCTCATCAACTGTCTTCCTCATGGTTTTATAACCACCTAGTATCATCAACCGTCTCATCAACTGTCTTCCTCGTGGTTTTATAACCACCTAGTATCATCAACCGTCTCATCAACTGTCTTCCTCATGGTTCTATAACCACCTAGTATCATCAACTGTCTTCCTCATGGAGGTTGTACAACCATCTAGTATCATCAACTGTCTTCCTCATGGCTCTATAACCACCTAGTATCATCAACTGTCTTCCTCATGGAGGTTGTACAACCATCTAGTATCATCAACTGTCTTCCTCATGGTTTTATAACCACCTAGTATCATCAACCATCTCATCAACTGTCTTCCTCATGGTTTTATAACCACCTAGTATCATCAACCATCTCATCTACTGTCTTCCTGATGGTTTTATAACCACCTAGTATCATCAACCATCTCATCAACTGTCTTCCTCATGGTTTTATAACCACCTAGTATCATCAACCATCTCATCAACTGTCTTCCTCATGGTTTTATAACCACCTAGTATCATCAACCGTCTCATCAACTGTCTTCCTCATGGAGGTTGTACAACCATCTAGTATCATCAACCATCTCATCAACTGTCTTCCTCATGGTTTTATAACCACCTAGTATCATCAACTGTCTCATCAACTGTCTTCCTCATGGTTCTATAACCATCTAGTATCATCAACCGTCTCATCAACTGTCTTCCTCATGGTTCTATAACCACCTAGTATCATCAACTGTCTTCCTCATGGAGGTTGTACAACCATCTAGTATCATCAACCATCTCATCAACTGTCTTCCTCATGGTTTTATAACCACCTAGTATCATCAACCGTCTCATCAACTGTCTTCCTCATGGTTCTATAACCACCTAGTATCATCAACCGTCTCATAAAATGTCTTCTTCATGGAGGTTGTACAACCACCTAGTATCATCAACTGTCTTCCTCATGGAGGTTGTACAACCACCTAGTATCATCAACTGTCTTCCTCATGGAGGTTGTACAACCATCTAGTATCATCAAACATGTCATCAACTGTCTTCCTCATTGAGGTTGTACAACCATCTAGTATCATCAACCATCTTATCAACTGTCTTCCTCATGGTTCTATAACCACCTAGTATCATCAACCATCTCATCAACTGTCTTCCTGATGGTTTTATAACCACCTAGTATCATCAACCATCTCATCAACTGTCTTCCTCATGGTTTTATAACCACCTAGTATCATCAACTGTCTCATCAACTGTCTTCCTCATGGTTTTATAACCACCTAGTATCATCAACTGTCTCATCAACTGTCTTCCTCATGGTTTTATAACCACCTAGTATCATCAACTGTCTCATCAACTGTCTTCCTCATGGTTTTATAACCACCTAGTATCATCAACTGTCTCATCAACTGTCTTCCTCATGGTTTTATAACCATCTAGTATCATCAACTGTCTCATCAACTGTCTTCCTGATGGTTTTATAACCAGCTAGTATCATCAACCATCTCATCAACTGTCTTCCTCATGGTTCTATAACCACCTAGTATCATCAACCGTCTCATCAACTGTCTTCCTGATGGTTTTATAACCACCTAGTATCATCAACCATCTCATCAACTGTCTTCCTCATGGTTCTATAACCACCTAGCATCATCAACTGTCTTCCTCATGGAGGTTGTACAACCATCTAGTATCATCAACCATCTCATCAACTGTCTTCCTCATGGTTTTATAACCACCTAGTATCATCAACCATCTCATCAACTGTCTTCCTCATTGTTCTATAACCACCTAGTATCATCAACCGTCTCATCAACTGTCTTCCTGATGGTTTTATAACCACCTAGTATCATCAACCATCTCATCAACTGTCTTCCTCATGGTTTTATAACCACCTAGTATCATCAACTGTCTCATCAACTGTCTTCCTCATGGTTTTATAACCACCTAGTATCATCAACTGTCTCATCAACTGTCTTCCTCATGGTTTTATAACCACCTAGTATCATCAACCATCTCATCAACTGTCTTCCTGATGGTTTTATAACCACCTAGTATCATCAACCATCTCATCAACTGTCTTCCTCATGGTTCTATAACCACCTAGTATCATCAACCGTCTCATCAACTGTCTTCCTGATGGTTTTATAACCACCTAGTATCATCAACCATCTCATCAACTGTCTTCCTCATGGTTTTATAACCACCTAGTATCATCAACTGTCTCATCAACTGTCTTCCTCATGGTTTTATAACCACCTAGTATCATCAACTGTCTCATCAACTGTCTTCCTCATGGTTTTATAACCACCTAGTATCATCAACCATCTCATCAACTGTCTTCCTCATGGTTCTATAACCACCTAGTATCATCAACCGTCTCATCAACTGTCTTCCTGATGGTTTTATAACCACCTAGTATCATCAACCATCTCATCAACTGTCTTCCTCATGGTTTTATAACCACCTAGTATCATCAACTGTCTCATCAACTGTCTTCCTCATGGTTTTATAACCACCTAGTATCATCAACTGTCTCATCAACTGTCTTCCTCATGGTTTTATAACCACCTAGTATCATCAACCATCTCATCAACTGTCTTCCTGATGGTTTTATAACCACCTAGTATCATCAACCATCTCATCAACTGTCTTCCTCATGGTTCTATAACCACCTAGTATCATCAACCGTCTCATCAACTGTCTTCCTGATGGTTTTATAACCACCTAGTATCATCAACCATCTCATCAACTGTCTTCCTCATGGTTTTTATAACCACCTAGTATCATCAACTGTCTCATCACTGTCTTCCTCATGGTTCTATAACCACCTAGTATCATCAACTGTCTCATCAACTGTCTTCCTCATGGTTCTATAACCACCTAGTATCATCAACTGTCTTCCTCATGGAGGTTGTACAACCATCTAGTATCATCAACTGTCTTCCTCATGGGTCTATAACCACCTAGTATCATCAACTGTCTTCCTCATGGAGGTTGTACAACCATCTAGTATAATCACTGTACTTCCTCACGGGTTTTATAACCAACCTAGTAGGTCATCAACCATCTCATCAACTGTCTTCCTCCTGGTTTTATAACCACCTAGTATCATCAACTGTCTCATTCAACTGTCTTCCTTCATGTTTTATAACATCTAGTATCATCAACCATCTCATCAACTGTCTCCTCATGGTTTTATAACCACCTAGTATCATCAACCATCTCATCAAATGTCTTCCTCATGGTTTTACAACCACCTAGTATCATCAACCGTCTCATCAACTGTCTTCCTCATGGAGGTTGTACAACCATCTAGTATCATCAACATCTCATCAACTGTCTTCCTCATGGTTTTATAACCACCTAGTATCATCAACTGTCTCATCAACTGTCTTCCTCATGGTTCTATAACCATCTAGTATCATCAACCGTCTCATCAACTGTCTTCCTCATGTTCTATAACCACCTAGTATCATCAACTGTCTTCCTCATGGAGGTTGTACACCATCTAGTATCATCAACCATCTCATCACTGTCTTCCTCATGGTTTTATAACCACCTAGTATCATCAACCGTCTCATCAACTGTCTTCCTCATGGTTCTATAACCACCTAGTATCATCAACCGTCTCATAAATGTCTTCTTCATGAGGTTGTACAACCACCTAGTATCATCAACTGTCTTCCTCATGGAGGTTGTACAACCACCTAGTACATCAACTGTCTTCCTCATGGAGGTTGTACAACCATCTAGTATCATCAAACATGTCATCAACAGTCTCCTCATTGAGGTTGTACAACCATCTAGTATCATCAACCATCTCATCAACTGTCTTCCTCAGGTTCTATAACCACCTAGTATCATCAACCATCTCATC
>NW_024058990.1:5000-43112 GCF_016432855.1 Salvelinus namaycush
TGTGTGTGTGAGGGGGTTGATATTGCAGGACTATTAGATAAGGGGGTTGCCAGGGATATGAGCACAGCGGTTAAACTTGGTTAAATATGCGGAGGACCTGTTAGCATTGTGTAACTGCTTGGATACAGCGACGCCAATGAAAGCTTTCGCCAGCTCCCTTGGCAACAGTAGTATTGCATACATTCTCTTTTAGTTTGTCTTTGAGTGTGTGTATGGGCTGGGCGGGGGCTGGAGAGGGAGGGAAAACAGGACAAATCCTTTAAGACGGAATAGATGCATCTAACATTACTATAGGCTACTGTGATTGTGCTCTTCCAGATACAGAAGAGTAGCTGTCGTCGCCCACTATTATAACATCCACACCATGACCAATGCAAGTGATGCACGTTTGCATTTCATCATGAATCAATGTCAGTGATGTGGCCCAGTGTAGACCTATTGACAACACTGTATCTAAAAATGAAGGGTTCATTCAAAGCCGAAGTCTACAGATGAAAATATGCCATCATCTCAGTAATACCTGTACATACAGAATACTGCACAACACCAACATGGTGCATTATCCCCATCATCATGCTCGTCCTGTCCCCAGCGGCTGCATGACCCCACTTCCAGTTAGAGACAGACTACTGCATGGCCCCACTTCCAGTTAGAGACAGACTACTGCATGGCCCCACTTCCAGTTAGAGACAGACTACTGCATGGCCCCACTTCCAGTTAGAGACAGACTACTGCATGGCCCCACTTCCAGTTAGAGACAGACTACTGCATGGCCCCAGTTCCAGCTAGAGACAGACCACTGCATTGGCTCCAGTTCCAGTTAGAGACAGACTACTGCATGGCCCCACTTCCAGCTAGAGACAGACTACTGCATGGCCCCACTTCCAGCTAGAGACAGACCACTGCATGGCTCCAGTTCCAGCTAGAGACAGACCACTGCATTGGCTCCAGTTCCAGCTAGAGACAGACCACTGCATTGGCTCCAGTTCCAGCTAGAGACAGACCACTGCATTGGCTCCAGTTCCAGCTAGAGAGAGACCACTGCATGGCTCCAGTTCCAGTTAGAGACAGACCACTGCATTGGCTCCAGTTCCAGCTAGAGACAGACCACTGCATGGCTCCAGTTCCAGCTAGAGACAGACTACTGCATGGCCCCAGTTCCAGTTAGAGACAGACCACTGCATGGCCCTAGTTCCAGTTAGAGACAGACTACTGCATTGGCTCCAGTTCCAGCTAGAGACAGACCACTGCATGGCTGCAGTTCAAGCTAGAGACAGACCACTGCATGGCTCCAGTTCCAGCTAGAGACAGACCACTGCATGGCTCCAGTTCCAGCTAGAGACAGACCACTGCATGGCTCCAGTTCCAGCTAGAGACAGACTACTGCATGGCCCCAGTTCCAGCTAGAGACAGACCACTGCATGGCTGCAGTTCAAGCTAGAGACAGAATACTGCATTGGCTCCAGTTCCAGCTAGAGACAGACCACTGCATTGGCTCCAGTTCCAGTTAGAGACAGACCACTGCATGGCCCCAGTTCCAGCTAGAGACAGACCACTGCATGGCTCCAGTTCCAGCTAGAGACAGACTACTGCATGGCCCCAGTTCCAGCTAGAGACAGACCACTGCATGGCTCCAGTTCCAGCTAGAGACAGACCACTGCATGGCCCCAGTTCAAGCTAGAGACAGAATACTGCATTGGCTCCAGTGCCTGCTTAGAATTAGTTATTTTTAACCCAACCAGCGGGAAACAAAGGGGAAGAATCAGCTTTCATCTTCAATTACTCTATTGTTGTTTCAACTCCAAATCTGGCTCATGAAGAAAGCATCCGGTTCGCCTGTAATCCTTCTTCCTCTGTGGTGATTATGTTTAGGCCTGGTCACCTTCTTTCTGGGCTATATTGGGCCAGCGTTCCCCCTGTTTCCTCTGTGATGGGAATGGGGATGGTTATTGTCGGGCCTAAGAGCGGAGGTCAGGATAAAAAAAGACAAGGATAAAAAAAGACATTGTTTTCCAATGGGTCGGCCCAACAAGGCAGGTTCATACAGCTTTTTACAGCTCTTGAGGGAGGTTGTAATCTCCTATCACAGAGTAGACATTACACTGCTATCAGAGGGAGCTAAGTAGCTCATTAGGCAGGGGTTGACTGTCCCTCGGGAGGAGAGCTTGGAGTTTAAGATGGGCATATCATCAGAAGCTGGTAGTGAATAACAGTTATGGATGGAAGACCGGTAATGAGCCAATCAAAATCCACGATGGCTGCAAGGGGTTTGCAGGGGAATCCCCTAAGCATATCTAGTGTCTCTTATGGAGAACCAAGGAGAAGCCACTGAGGATTCCTTAGAATGTCTTACTATAATGTGACTCTGGATAAATAGAAAAGTGATCAATCATTGCTCTGAGTTAATAATAAATACTACAGTGTATAGTAACCCATATACACAATATAGAATATGTACACAATATATGCAATATGTACAGAATTTTATATATACTGAATTTTCACAGTGACCCACATACATTAAGTAACTCACATACATTAATGAAACAATAGATTTGCATATGCCATTTATTTTAATTTGAAATGTGATCTCAAAGTTGTGTAATAAACATATTTCAGTTGATCTGAAATATATAATATAATCACAGGATAATAACAGTAAATCAATCCCCTGTGTGGGCAGCTGCTTTGCATTTCTCTGATTCTGTGGCAGCAGAGACACCTGGTGGCAAAACAGGAGCATTATTTCCTGTTCAACAGCTGCAGACACACTACAAAAAAAATTGCTATACATTGAGCCACTACAGTTAATTGTGCCTTGACGCCTTAACCAACTCATTTTAAAGCATGGGGGTATTGAACTTGTCACTCAAGTTACCCACACAGGTATGACTAGCATGCAGTTGACTGGGGTTTGAGTTTAAATGAGAGGTAGCAGGGTTATGTCAGTGAGAATCCACACTGTGTTGGAGAGGAACCCCTTTGACAGTTCAATCCAGGGCCGGCTCCAGGCATAAGTGACATAAGGGGTAGCTTAGGGGCCCCAGGCTCGCTTAGGGGCCACAGACTCAGTCGGGGTCTCAACTTACTATTGCAAGGTGCAACTTTGAAATTTGGTTGTGCATCAGCAATTATTCTCTTGTTATGTCAGACACTGACTGTCACTCAATTAGCCATGTCAGCTAACAATATTTAGATTGGTCAGTTAGTCTAGCCACTAGCCGGCTATCTAAACTTGTAGTAATCATAGTTGAATACCGACCGGTCACGCAGGACAAGTGCCCAGGGGCCCTGACCTCTAGGGGGCCCTCATTGATTTTGTTAGTTACTCTCACTCAGATATCATGGCATAAGTCATGGCATCCTGCCAAATCTCACTTAGGGCCCCCAAAAGACTAGTAGCCGGCCCGGGTTAAATTCCTTCTGATGGTCCTGAATTATCTCCTCTGGTCCTAGATTATTATATCAATATTCCAGCAAGATTTCACAGTAAATTGTTGTCTGATGTGCAAATGCACAAGGTAACAAGACACATTCCAAAAGGTGTTGTAACTTGTGGGATGTGTTACATGTTAATTAAGATAACAAGATCATGTATTGTCAGAGCTGGATGACATATTTTATGACACTGAATGACACAGACACAATACATTATAAATGTGACAACATTCAGACAATTAAAAAATTGTGTCAACCATTTACTTTTACATATCTAATTTGACACTACGTAAAGATACTAACCAGTTTTGAGTTGGGAAAAGACACGGACTGGGCATGGTGAGGCTATCCATAGGGAGTCTATTTACACTGAGGGTTAGGACAAAACAACACCAAAATATGATGCATGCAGTTTGTATTGTTTTATATAAACACTTTGACTGATCACATGGCATTTGACATATGTACTGTGTGTCATGCCAACACGATTACTCAGTACTATCCGATTCCCATTCTTCACTCTGTACACCTTTGGTTGTGATATTCCGCTACCCACTGGGCACACCATGTCATTTCAACGTGGAAATGTGGGTACTTTTAGGTTGAGACGATGATCAATGAGATTTCGACCTTTATTCACCCACTCAAAATGATTGCCAGAAGTTTGTTGAATTCCCAATGTGTTATCACTATGCCTTGAACGATCTAGAAGCACAACCAAATTCCAATGGAAAAACAATGTCTGATTTTTGGTTTAGTTGTTATCTGAATGTGTTATCACTGCTCTTTCAACCACTTAGAAGCACAACAATGTTCAAATGGGAATACAATGTCAGATATTTTGTATTTATACAACAACTTAATGTGTTATCACTGTGCTTCATCTAATAGGAGAACCAAATGACCTGGATTGTAGTTGAGATATTGTGAAGATCTCCACAGACCTGCAATGACCTATGCATACTATCTTCAACATGGACACTTTCTATGATTACATTAGAAGACATTTATAGCTACAGTAACCTCAAAATGTGGCCATGGATGTATTACTAATTTGCTGTGAGTGTGTGTGTGTGTGTGTGTGTGTGTGTGTGTGTGTGTGTGTGTGTGTGTGTGTGTGTGTGTGTGTGTGTGTGTGTGTGTGTGTGTGTGTGTGTGTGTGTGTGTGTGTGTGTGTGTCTGTTCGGTGTGAGGTAATAAAGTGTGGATTGTATTTCTGTCTCCTACTGGTAATTTCTGTCCTCTAAACGGGACTCCGGGACAATTGTACCTATAATCTAAACCAGCACCTCTTTCAGAGAATCCCACATGGTGGCGCTCTTTTTCATGGTCCTTCGAGCCGGATAGGTGCAGTAGTGACAGGATGCAGTTCATGCCGCATGCCTTGCCCCAGACAGGGTGCACACGTCAGCCTACGTCAGTCTCGAATCCAATTCATCCAGTTCCCGCCAGCTCCACAACCGCCACCTGATGACTAGCAGCACCCCAAAGCCTGCACTTCAAGTCCCTGAGCACTGATTGCTAGACCAACCTCATCCTGAGCCCTGAGCAGTGTAGCAGCCTCCAATGACTTAGGTGCCAAGGCCGCCGGTCCAGCTACCACTCACGTAGAGTGAACACCGGTTCTGCCTCCCAAGCCAGCTACTTGACCTGTCAAACAGCCATCATGGGAGCATGAGCAGGTCCAGCAGCCAGCTCTGTTCCAACAAGCACCCCATCCGGTACCACAACAAGCAGTGATACAGCCAGATGAACAATTGCCACTACAGACAGCCATGCCCTCCTCAGCACTACAGACAGCCATGCCCTCCTCAGCACTACAGACAGCCATGCCCTCCTCAGCACTAGACAGCCATGCCCTCCTCAGCACTACAGACAGCCATGCCCTCCCCAGCACTACAGACAGCCATGCCCTCCCCAGCACTACAGACAGCCATGCCCTCCCCAGCACTGCAGCCAGCCATGCCCTCCCCAGCACTGCAGCCAGCCATGCCATCCCCAGCACTACAGACAGCCATGCCGTCCTCAGCACTACAGACAGCCATGCCCTCCCCAGCACTGCAGCCAGCCATGCCGTCCCTAGCACTACAGACAGCCATGCCATCCCCAGCACTACAGACAGCCATGCCCTCCTCAGCACTACAGACAGCCATGCCATCCCCAGCACTGCAGACAGCCATGCCATCCCCAGCACTGCAGCCAGCCATGCCCTCCCCAGCACTGCAGACAGCCATGCCATCCTTAGCACTGCAGCCAGCCATGCCATCCCCAGCACTGCAGACAGCCATGCCATCCCCAGCACTGCAGCCAGCCATGCCATCCCCAGCACTGCAGACAGTCATGCCATCCCCAGCACTGCAGCCAGCTAGCCAAGGAGATGCCAGATTTGCAGCCCGACCAGCAACCACCAGCACTGTAGCCTGCTAAACCTCAGCCTAGAGACTGCCAGCCAGCCATCCGACACTACAGTTCGTGGTTCTCCTGGACCAGCCATCACCAGACACAACGCTGGTCCCTACCAGTCATCACTGAACACAACGCTGGTCCCTACCAGTCATCACTGGACTTAACGCTGGTCCCTACCAGTCATCACCGAACACAACGCTTGTCCCTACCAGTCATCACTGAACACAACGCTGGTTCCTACCAGTCATCACTGAACACAACGCTGGTTCCTACCAGTCATCACTGAACACAACGCTGGTCCCTACCAGTCATCACTGGACTTAACGCTGGTCCCTACCAGTCATCACTGAACACAACGCTGGTCCCTACCAGTCATCACTGAACACAACGCTGGTTCCTACCAGTCATCACTGAACACAACGCTGGTCCCTACCAGTCATCACTGAACACAACGCTGGTTCCTACCAGTCATCACCAAACACAACGCTGGTCCCTACCAGTCATCACTGAACACAACGCTGGTTCCTACCAGTCATCACTGAACACAACGCTGGTCCCTACCAGTCATCACTGAACACAACGCTGGTTCCTACCAGTCATCACCAAACACAACGCTGGTTCCTACCAGTCATCACTGAACACAACGCTGGTTCCTACCAGTCATCACTGAACACAACGCTGGTTCCTACCAGTCATCACTGAACACAACGCTGGTTCCTACCAGTCATCACCAAACACAACGCTTGTCCCTACCAGTCATCACTGAACACAACGCTGGTTCCTACCAGTCATCACTGAACACAACGCTGGTCCCTACCAGTCATCACTGAACACAACGCTGGTCCCTACCAGTCATCACGGGACTTAATGCTGGTCCCTACCACTCATCACCAAACACAACGCTTGTCCCTACCAGTCATCACTGAACACAACGCTGGTCCCTACCAGTCATCACGGGACTTAATGCTGGTCCCTACACTGCCTGCTGCACTTGCAGATTTTACATTTACATTTGAGTCATTAAGCAGACACTCTTATACAGAGAGACTTATAGGAGCAATTAAGAGCGACTTATAGGAGCAATTTTTCACCTAGTTGTCTTGGAGATTCAAACCAGCAACCTTTTATTTACTGGCCCAACGCCGTTAACCTCTAGGCAACCTGCTGGGCCTGGACCTGACACCAAAACCCACTCTCCAGCCAGAGTCCCAACTCCAGCCAGAGTCCCAACTCCAGCCAGAGTCCCATCCAGCACCCGAGCCTCCAGTATCTCTCCTGGACCTGCCATCGTCAGAACCGACCACAGTTCTGGCTCCAATGTCCACCGCTCTCCTTGAAGACCTTTCCAGCCCTAATCTGGGCCCACATGCCGACCCAGTACCAGCTCTGGGTCCGATGTCCGGCCCTGTCCTGGACTCACCGACCGACTCAGATCCAGTCTTGGGTCCAATGTCCGGCCCTGCCCATGGTTCATCAGCTGACCAAGCATCACTCCAGGGTCCATTGTCTTCACCGGCCCCTGAGAACACATCACTGCTAGACCCACAACCAGCACTGGGTCTAATGTTCAGTCCTACTTTCAGGATGGCGCCAGATCTAGGGCCAGCCCTGGGCCTGCCTACGGCTCCCAACCTGGATGTCCATCCAGCCCCCATCGGAGAGCCACCAGCAAATTGTCCCTCACTGCCCACTCCATCCATGTCACTGAAGGGGTGGCGACATGGGGCGGCGGGACTTCCACCTCAGCCAGTGACTTACAACTACTGGCCTTCACAGGGCGGGAACCAAGGACACACAGCCGTGCCCATACAAGAGGGTTTTACTGAGGTACATTTTGGGGCGGCTGTGAAAAACCCTCCCTCTCTCTGGCCCGCATGGTGGTGGTCTTTTTCAAAAACTGTTACATTAGTTTGTAACTTTAGTCTATTTACTGTATTACAAAAGTCATATCGAATTGTGTTCGGTTGACAATGCAACCAAATATCAACATTTAAAGGAGATATATCTAATGCTTGTATAGTTCCATCTGAGCCACTGCTTTGTCCTATTCTTTAACTTTTATTTTTGATTTAGTTGGAGACGTGAATCCAACATTTCATTTGTTAACTTGTCGACTAGTTTATAGGCTATTTACTATACTGCAAAATTCATATTGAATTGTGTTGGATATTGAGATGTATATTTTGTGCCACTGAATTAGTCTGACTTTAATTCCAGTTTGTCTACAAATTAATAATTGATATCTCAACCAAAAATGTGCTTAAAATAAAGTTTTATTTGATTTAGTCCTATTCTTTAACTTCGATCCAACATATTCATAACGATCCAACATATTCATAATTAACTTGAAGATTAAATTTGACATCAACCAGAGCTTGAAACCCTAGGTCTGTATGTGTTGTCTATTTTAAGTTGAATCCTGGGTTGAATTGAAACAATAGTGGTTGATGACTTAGCAAATGTTATATAGGCCTAAATAGTATCATTGGTGATATATGAATTATAGAGAGTATGGTTATATTTAATTTTCTCTGTTAAAACTACCCTTTGGAATGACTTTGACAGTAACAGTGAATGCATTTAGTTATAAAGAGACCTCTCAATATTTATTCTCATCATAGCATATTGGTAATAATCAGAGACAAATATCAAAGCTAATGCAGGTTTGGGCTTGGTTAGAACCCTGGATGGGAGACCAAGTAAATTGCTGTAGGTAAATAAACTCCTCAGTAGGAGGCGCTGCACAACCTACTGATTGTAACACTGAAGATCTGACTTTGTTTCAAAGGTACAAATTCAGCATTTTGCATACAAGATTTGTCTACGTTGAAAATTGGTTACCATGATGACATAATTCTGTGGTTGAAATTTCACCCTCAAAACAACAGTTTACTAGGTTGATGACTATTTCCAATCCGATGTATTTTCCACATAGATTCATTCCATGTCACAAAATACGTTGACAAATTACGTTGAAACAACGTTGATTCAACCAGTTTGTGCCCAATGTGTAGTTTATTCTGCTTCAGGCTGGGAGCATTAAAATTGAGCACGTGTCTTTCAGTGGAGCATGTATTTCAGTGGAGCATGTCTTTCAGTGGAGCATGTGTCTTTCAGTGGAGCATGTGTCTTTCAGTGGAGCATGTGTATTTCAGTGGAGCATGTGTATTTCAGTGGAGCATGTATTTCAGTGGAGCACGTGTCTTTCAGTGGAGCATGTGTATTTCAGTGGAGCATGTGTCTTTCAGTGGAGCATGTGTCTTTCAGTGGAGCATGTGTCTTTCAGTGGAGCATGTGTATTTCAGTGGAGCATGTGTCTTTCAGTGGAGCATAGCATGTGTCTTTCAGTGGAGCATGTGTCTTTCAGTGGAGCATGTGTCTTTCAGTGGAGCATGTGTCTTTCAGTGGAGCATGTGTCTTTCAGTGGAGCATGTGTCTTTCAGTGGAGCATGTGTCTTTCAGTGGAGCATGTGTATTTCAGTGGAGCATGTGTCTTTCAGTGGAGCATGTGTATTTCAGTGGAGCATGTGTCTTTCAGTGGAGCATGTGTCTTTCAGTGGAGCATGTGTCTTTCAGTGGAGCATGTGTATTTCAGTGGAGCATGTGTCTTTCCAGTGGAGCATGTGTCTTTCAGTGGAGCATGTGTATTTCAGTGGAGCATGTGTATTTCAGTGGAGCATGTGTCTTTCAGTGGAGCATGTGTATTTCAGTGGAGCATGTGTATTTCAGTGGAGCATGTGTCTTTCAGTGGAGCATGTGTCTTTCAGTGGAGCATGTGTATTTCAGTGGAGCATGTGTCTTTCAGGGGAGCATGTATCTTTCAGTGGAGCATGTGTCTTTCAGTGGAGCATGTCTTTCAGTGGAGCATGTGTCTTTCAGTGGAGCATGTGTATTTCAGTGGAGCATGTGTATTTCAGTGGAGCATGTGTATTTCAGTGGAGCATGTGTATTTCAGTGGAGCATGTGTCTTTCAGTGGAGCATGTGTATTTCAGTGGAGCATGTGTCTTTCAGTGGAGCATGTGTCTTTCAGTGGAGCATGTGTCTTTCAGTGGAGCATGTGTCTTTCAGTGGAGCATGTGTCTTTCCAGTGGAGCATGTGTCTTTCAGTGGAGCATGTGTCTTTCAGTGGAGCATGTGTCTTTCAGTGGAGCATGTGTATTTCAGTGGAGCATGTGTCTTTCAGTGGAGCATGTGTCTTTCAGTGGAGCATGTGTCTTTCAGTGGAGCATGTGTCTTTCAGTGGAGCATGTGTCTTTCAGTGGAGCATGTGTCTTTCAGTGGAGCATGTGTCTTTCAGTGGAGCATGTGTCTTTCAGTGGAGCATGTGTATTTCAGTGGAGCATGTGTCTTTCCAGTGGAGCATGTGTCTTTCAGTGGAGCATGTGTATTTCAGTGGAGCATGTGTATTTCAGTAGAGCATGTGTCTTTCAGTGGAGCATGTGTATTTCAGTGGAGCATGTGTATTTCAGTGGAGCATGTGTCTTTCAGTGGAGCATGTGTATTTCAGTGGAGCATGTGTCTTTCAGTGGAGCATGTGTCTTTCAGTGGAGCATGTGTCTTTCAGTGGAGCATGTGTCTTTCAGTGGAGCATGTGTCTTTCCAGTGGAGCATGTGTCTTTCAGTGGAGCATGTGTCTTTCAGTGGAGCATGTGTCTTTCAGTGGAGCATGTGTATTTCAGTGGAGCATGTGTCTTTCAGTGGAGCATGTGTCTTTCAGTGGAGCATGTGTCTTTCAGTGGAGCATGTGTCTTTCAGTGGAGCATGTGTCTTTCAGTGGAGCATGTGTCTTTCAGTGGAGCATGTGTCTTTCAGTGGAGCATGTGTCTTTCAGTGGAGCATGTGTCTTTCAGTGGAGCATGTGTATTTCAGTGGAGCATGTGTCTTTCCAGTGGAGCATGTGTCTTTCAGTGGAGCATGTGTATTTCAGTGGAGCATGTGTATTTCAGTAGAGCATGTGTCTTTCAGTGGAGCATGTGTATTTCAGTGGAGCATGTGTATTTCAGTGGAGCATGTGTCTTTCAGTGGAGCATGTGTCTTTCAGTGGAGCATGTGTATTTCAGTGGAGCATGTGTCTTTCAGGGGAGCATGTATCTTTCAGTGGAGCATGTGTCTTTCAGTGGAGCATGTCTTTCAGTGGAGCATGTGTCTTTCAGTGGAGCATGTGTATTTCAGTGGAGCATGTGTCTTTCAGTGGAGCATGTGTCTTTCAGTGGAGCATGTGTCTTTCAGTGGAGCATATGTATTTCAGTGGAGCATGTGTCTTTCAGTGGAGCATGTGTCTTTCAGGGGAGCATGTGTCTTTCATTGGAGCATGTATTTCAGTGGAGCATGTGTATTTCAGTGGAGCATGTGTCTTTCAGTGGAGCATGCCTTTCAGTGGAGCACGTGTCTTTCAGTGGAGCATGTGTATTTCAGTGGAGCATGTGTCTTTCAGTGGAGCATGTGTATTTCAGTGGAGCATGTGTATTTCAGTGGAGCATGTATTTCAGTGGAGCACGTGTCTTTCAGTGGAGCATGTGTATTTCAGTGGAGCATGTGTCTTTCAGTGGAGCATGTGTCTTTCAGTGGAGCATGTGTATTTCAGTGGAGCATGTGTCTTTCAGTGGAGCATGTGTCTTTCAGTGGAGCATGTGTATTTCAGTGGAGCATGTGTATTTCAGTGGAGCATGTGTATTTCAGTGGAGCATGTGTATTTCAGTGGAGCATGTGTCTTTCAGTGGAGCATGTGTATTTCAGTGGAGCATGTGTCTTTCAGTGGAGCATGTGTCTTTCAGTGGAGCATGTGTCTTTCAGTGGAGCATGTGTATTTCAGTGGAGCATGTGTCTTTCCAGTGGAGCATGTGTCTTTCAGTGGAGCATGTGTATTTCAGTGGAGCATGTGTCTTTCCAGTGGAGCATGTGTCTTTCAGTGGAGCATGTGTATTTCAGTGGAGCATGTGTATTTCAGTGGAGCATGTGTCTTTCAGTGGAGCATGTGTATTTCAGTGGAGCATGTGTATTTCAGTGGAGCATGTGTCTTTCAGTGGAGCATGTGTCTTTCAGTGGAGCATGTGTATTTCAGTGGAGCATGTGTCTTTCAGGGGAGCATGTATCTTTCAGTGGAGCATGTGTCTTTCAGTGGAGCATGTCTTTCAGTGGAGCATGTGTCTTTCAGTGGAGCATGTGTATTTCAGTGGAGCATGTGTATTTCAGTGGAGCATGTGTATTTCAGTGGAGCATGTGTATTTCAGTGGAGCATGTGTCTTTCAGTGGAGCATGTGTATTTCAGTGGAGCATGTGTCTTTCAGTGGAGCATGTGTCTTTCAGTGGAGCATGTGTCTTTCAGTGGAGCATGTGTCTTTCAGTGGAGCATGTGTCTTTCCAGTGGAGCATGTGTCTTTCAGTGGAGCATGTGTCTTTCAGTGGAGCATGTGTCTTTCAGTGGAGCATGTGTCTTTCAGTGGAGCATGTGTCTTTCAGTGGAGCATGTGTCTTTCAGTGGAGCATGTGTCTTTCAGTGGAGCATGTGTCTTTCAGTGGAGCATGTGTCTTTCAGTGGAGCATGTGTCTTTCAGTGGAGCATGTGTATTTCAGTGGAGCATGTGTATTTCAGTGGAGCATGTGTATTTCAGTGGAGCATGTGTCTTTCAGTGGAGAATGTGTCTTTCAGTGGAGCATGTGTCTTTCAGTGGAGCATGTGTCTTTCAGTGGAGCATGTGTATTTCAGTGGAGCATGTGTCTTTCCAGTGGAGCATGTGTCTTTCAGTGGAGCATGTGTATTTCAGTGGAGCATGTGTATTTCAGTGGAGCATGTGTCTTTCAGTGGAGCATGTCTTTCAGTGGAGCATGTGTCTTTCAGTGGAGCATGTGTATTTCAGTGGAGCATGTGTCTTTCAGTGGAGCATGTGTCTTTCAGTGGAGCATGTGTCTTTCAGTGGAGCATATGTATTTCAGTGGAGCATGTGTCTTTCAGTGGAGCATGTGTCTTTCAGGGGAGCATGTGTCTTTCATTGGAGCATGTATTTCAGTGGAGCATGTGTATTTCAGTGGAGCATGTGTCTTTCAGTGGAGCATGCCTTTCAGTGGAGCACGTGTCTTTCAGTGGAGCATGTGTATTTCAGTGGAGCATGTGTCTTTCAGTGGAGCATGTGTATTTCAGTGGAGCATGTGTATTTCAGTGGAGCATGTATTTCAGTGGAGCATGTGTCTTTCAGTGGAGCATGTGTATTTCAGTGGAGCATGTGTCTTTCAGTGGAGCATGTGTCTTTCAGTGGAGCATGTGTCTTTCAGTGGAGCATGTGTCTTTCAGTGGAGCATGTGTCTTTCAGTGGAGCATGTGTCTTTCAGTGGAGCATGTGTCTTTCAGTGGAGCATGTGTATTTCAGTGGAGCATGTGTCTTTCAGTGGAGCATGTGTCTTTCAGTGGAGCATGTGTCTTTCAGTGGAGCATGTGTATTTCAGTGGAGCATGTGTATTTCAGTGGAGCATGTGTATTTCAGTGGAGCATGTGTCTTTCAGTGGAGCATGTGTATTTCAGTGGAGCATGTGTCTTTCAGTGGAGCATGTGTCTTTCAGTGGAGCATGTGTCTTTCAGTGGAGCATGTGTATTTCAGTGGAGCATGTGTCTTTCCAGTGGAGCATGTGTCTTTCAGTGGAGCATGTGTATTTCAGTGGAGCATGTGTATTTCAGTGGAGCATGTGTCTTTCAGTGGAGCATGTGTATTTCAGTGGAGCATGTGTATTTCAGTGGAGCATGTGTCTTTCAGTGGAGCATGTGTCTTTCAGTGGAGCATGTGTATTTCAGTGGAGCATGTGTCTTTCAGGGGAGCATGTATCTTTCAGTGGAGCATGTGTCTTTCAGTGGAGCATGTCTTTCAGTGGAGCATGTGTCTTTCAGTGGAGCATGTGTATTTCAGTGGAGCATGTGTCTTTCAGTGGAGCATGTGTCTTTCAGTGGAGCATGTGTCTTTCAGTGGAGCATGTGTATTTCAGTGGAGCATGTGTATTTCAGTGGAGCATGTGTATTTCAGTGGAGCATGTGTCTTTCAGTGGAGCATGTGTATTTCAGTGGAGCATGTGTCTTTCAGTGGAGCATGTGTCTTTCAGTGGAGCATGTGTCTTTCAGTGGAGCATGTGTATTTCAGTGGAGCATGTGTCTTTCCAGTGGAGCATGTGTCTTTCAGTGGAGCATGTGTATTTCAGTGGAGCATGTGTATTTCAGTGGAGCATGTGTCTTTCAGTGGAGCATGTGTATTTCAGTGGAGCATGTGTATTTCAGTGGAGCATGTGTCTTTCAGTGGAGCATGTGTCTTTCAGTGGAGCATGTCTTTCAGTGGAGCATGTGTCTTTCAGTGGAGCATGTGTATTTCAGTGGAGCATGTGTCTTTCAGTGGAGCATGTGTCTTTCAGTGGAGCATGTGTCTTTCAGTGGAGCATATGTATTTCAGTGGAGCATGTGTCTTTCAGTGGAGCATGTGTCTTTCAGGGGAGCATGTGTCTTTCATTGGAGCATGTATTTCAGTGGAGCATGTGTATTTCAGTGGAGCATGTGTCTTTCAGTGGAGCATGCCTTTCAGTGGAGCACGTGTCTTTCAGTGGAGCATGTGTATTTCAGTGGAGCATGTGTCTTTCAGTGGAGCATGTGTATTTCAGTGAAGCATGTGTATTTCAGTGGAGCATGTATTTCAGTGGAGCACGTGTCTTTCAGTGGAGCATGTGTATTTCAGTGGAGCATGTGTCTTTCAGTGGAGCATGTGTCTTTCAGTGGAGCATGTGTCTTTCAGTGGAGCATGTGTATTTCAGTGGAGCATGTGTCTTTCAATGGAGCATGTGTCTTTCAGTGGAGCATGTGTCTTTCAGTGGAGCATGTGTCTTTCAGTGGAGCATGTGTCTTTCAGTGGAGCATGTGTATTTCAGTGGAGCATGTGTCTTTCAGTGGAGCATGTGTCTTTCAGTGGAGCATGTGTATTTCAATGGAGCATGTGTATTTCAGTGGAGCATGTGTATTTCAGTGGAGCATGTGTATTTCAGTGGAGCATGTGTCTTTCAGTGGAGCATGTGTCTTTCAGTGGAGCATGTGTCTTTCAGTGGAGCATGTGTCTTTCAGTGGAGCATGTGTCTTTCCAGTGGAGCATGTGTCTTTCAGTGGAGCATGTGTATTTCAGTGGAGCATGTGTCTTTCAGTGGAGCATGTGTCTTTCAGTGGAGCATGTGTATTTCAGTGGAGCATGTGTATTTCAGTGGAGCATGTGTCTTTCAGTGGAGCATGTGTCTTTCAGTGGAGCATGTGTATTTCAGTGGAGCATGTGTATTTCAGGGGAGCATGTATCTTTCAGTGGAGCATGTGTCTTTCAGTGGAGCATGTCTTTCAGTGGAGCATGTGTCTTTCAGTGGAGCATGTGTATTTCAGTGGAGCATGTGTCTTTCAGTGGAGCATGTGTCTTTCAGTGGAGCATGTGTCTTTCAGTGGAGCATGTGTATTTCAGTGGAGCATGTGTATTTCAGTGGAGCATGTGTATTTCAGTGGAGCATGTGTCTTTCAGTGGAGCATGTGTATTTCAGTGGAGCATGTGTCTTTCAGTGGAGCATGTGTCTTTCAGTGGAGCATGTGTCTTTCAGTGGAGCATGTGTATTTCAGTGGAGCATGTGTCTTTCCAGTGGAGCATGTGTATTTCAGTGGAGCATGTGTCTTTCAGTGGAGCATGTGTATTTCAGTGGAGCATGTGTCTTTCAGTGGAGCATGTGTATTTCAGTGGAGCATGTGTATTTCAGTGGAGCATGTGTCTTTCAGTGGAGCATGTGTCTTTCAGTGGAGCATGTGTATTTCAGTGGAGCATGTGTCTTTCAGGGGAGCATGTATCTTTCAGTGGAGCATGTGTCTTTCAGTGGAGCATGTCTTTCAGTGGAGCATGTGTCTTTCAGTGGAGCATGTGTATTTCAGTGGAGCATGTGTCTTTCAGTGGAGCATGTGTCTTTCAGTGGAGCATATGTATTTCAGTGGAGCATGTGTCTTTCAGTGGAGCATGTGTCTTTCAGGGGAGCATGTGTCTTTCATTGGAGCATGTATTTCAGTGGAGCATGTGTATTTCAGTGGAGCATGTGTCTTTCAGTGGAGCATGCCTTTCAGTGGAGCACGTGTCTTTCAGTGGAGCATGTGTATTTCAGTGGAGCATGTGTCTTTCAGTGGAGCATGTGTATTTCAGTGGAGCATGTGTATTTCAGTGGAGCATGTATTTCAGTGGAGCACGTGTCTTTCAGTGGAGCATGTGTATTTCAGTGGAGCATGTGTCTTTCAGTGGAGCATGTGTCTTTCAGTGGAGCATGTGTCTTTCAGTGGAGCATGTGTCTTTCAGTGGAGCATGTGTCTTTCAGTGGAGCATGTGTCTTTCAGTGGAGCATGTGTCTTTCAGTGGAGCATGTGTCTTTCAGTGGAGCATGTGTATTTCAGTGGAGCATGTGTATTTCAGTGGAGCATGTGTATTTCAGTGGAGCATGTGTCTTTCAGTGGAGCATGTGTATTTCAGTGGAGCATGTGTCTTTCAGTGGAGCATGTGTCTTTCAGTGGAGCATGTGTATTTCAGTGGAGCATGTGTATTTCAGTGGAGCATGTGTCTTTCCAGTGGAGCATGTGTCTTTCAGTGGAGCATGTGTATTTCAGTGGAGCATGTGTATTTCAGTGGAGCATGTGTCTTTCAGTGGAGCATGTGTATTTCAGTGGAGCATGTGTATTTCAGTGGAGCATGTGTCTTTCAGTGGAGCATGTGTCTTTCAGTGGAGCATGTGTATTTCAGTGGAGCATGTGTCTTTCAGGGGAGCATGTATCTTTCAGTGGAGCATGTATTTCAGTGGAGCATGTGTCTTTCAGTGGAGCATGCCTTTCAGTGGAGCACGTGTCTTTCAGTGGAGCATGTGTCTTTCAGTGGAGCATGTGTCTTTCAGTGGAGCATGTGTCTTTCAGTGGAGCATGTGTCTTTCAGTGGAGCATGTGTATTTCAGTGGAGCATGTGTCTTTCCAGTGGAGCATGTGTCTTTCAGTGGAGCATGTGTATTTCAGTGGAGCATGTGTATTTCAGTGGAGCATGTGTCTTTCAGTGGAGCATGTGTATTTCAGTGGAGCATGTGTATTTCAGTGGAGCATGTGTCTTTCAGTGGAGCATGTGTCTTTCAGTGGAGCATGTCTTTCAGTGGAGCATGTGTATTTCAGTGGAGCATGTGTATTTCAGTGGAGCATGTGTATTTCAGTGGAGCATGTGTATTTCAGTGGAGCATGTGTCTTTCAGTGGAGCATGTGTATTTCAGTGGAGCATGTGTCTTTCAGTGGAGCATGTGTCTTTCAGTGGAGCATGTGTCTTTCAGTGGAGCATGTCTTTCAGTGGAGCATGTGTCTTTCAGTGGAGCATGTGTATTTCAGTGGAGCATGTGTCTTTCAGTGGAGCATGTGTCTTTCAGTGGAGCATGTGTCTTTCAGTGGAGCATATGTATTTCAGTGGAGCATGTGTCTTTCAGTGGAGCATGTGTCTTTCAGGGGAGCATGTGTCTTTCATTGGAGCATGTATTTCAGTGGAGCATGTGTATTTCAGTGGAGCATGTGTCTTTCAGTGGAGCATGCCTTTCAGTGGAGCACGTGTCTTTCAGTGGAGCATGTGTATTTCAGTGGAGCATGTGTCTTTCAGTGGAGCATGTGTATTTCAGTGGAGCATGTGTATTTCAGTGGAGCATGTATTTCAGTGGAGCACGTGTCTTTCAGTGGAGCATGTGTATTTCAGTGGAGCATGTGTCTTTCAGTGGAGCATGTGTCTTTCAGTGGAGCATGTGTCTTTCAGTGGAGCATGTGTCTTTCAGTGGAGCATGTGTATTTCAGTGGAGCATGTGTCTTTCAGTGGAGCATGTGTCTTTCAGTGGAGCATGTGTCTTTCAGTGGAGCATGTGTATTTCAGTGGAGCATGTGTCTTTCCAGTGGAGCATGTGTCTTTCAGTGGAGCGTGTGTATTTCAGTGGAGCATGTGTATTTCAGTGGAGCATGTGTCTTTCAGTGGAGCATGTGTATTTCAGTGGAGCATGTGTATTTCAGTGGAGCATGTGTCTTTCAGTGGAGCATGTGTCTTTCAGTGGAGCATGTGTATTTCAGTGGAGCATGTGTCTTTCAGGGGAGCATGTATCTTTCAGTGGAGCATGTATTTCAGTGGAGCATGTGTCTTTCAGTGGAGCATGCCTTTCAGTGGAGCACGTGTCTTTCAGTGGAGCATGTGTCTTTCAGTGGAGCATGTGTCTTTCAGTGGAGCATGTGTCTTTCAGTGGAGCATGTGTCTTTCAGTGGAGCATGTGTATTTCAGTGGAGCATGTGTCTTTCCAGTGGAGCATGTGTCTTTCAGTGGAGCATGTGTATTTCAGTGGAGCATGTGTATTTCAGTGGAGCATGTGTCTTTCAGTGGAGCATGTGTATTTCAGTGGAGCATGTGTATTTCAGTGGAGCATGTGTCTTTCAGTGGAGCATGTGTCTTTCAGTGGAGCATGTCTTTCAGTGGAGCATGTGTCTTTCAGTGGAGCATGTGTATTTCAGTGGAGCATGTGTCTTTCAGTGGAGCATGTGTCTTTCAGTGGAGCATGTGTCTTTCAGTGGAGCATATGTATTTCAGTGGAGCATGTGTCTTTCAGTGGAGCATGTGTCTTTCAGGGGAGCATGTGTCTTTCATTGGAGCATGTATTTCAGTGGAGCATGTGTATTTCAGTGGAGCATGTGTCTTTCAGTGGAGCATGCCTTTCAGTGGAGCACGTGTCTTTCAGTGGAGCATGTGTCTTTCAGTGGAGCATGTGTCTTTCAGTGGAGCATGTGTCTTTCAGTGGAGCATGTGTCTTTCAGTGGAGCATGTGTATTTCAGTGGAGCATGTGTCTTTCAGTGGAGCATGTGTCTTTCAGTGGAGCATGTGTATTTCAATGGAGCATGTGTATTTCAGTGGAGCATGTGTATTTCAGTGGAGCATGTGTATTTCAGTGGAGCATGTGTCTTTCAGTGGAGCATGTGTCTTTCAGTGGAGCATGTGTCTTTCAGTGGAGCATGTGTCTTTCCAGTGGAGCATGTGTCTTTCAGTGGAGCATGTGTATTTCAGTGGAGCATGTGTCTTTCAGTGGAGCATGTGTCTTTCAGTGGAGCATGTGTATTTCAGTGGAGCATGTGTATTTCAGTGGAGCATGTGTCTTTCAGTGGAGCATGTGTCTTTCAGTGGAGCATGTGTATTTCAGTGGAGCATGTGTCTTTCAGGGGAGCATGTATCTTTCAGTGGAGCATGTGTCTTTCAGTGGAGCATGTCTTTCAGTGGAGCATGTGTCTTTCAGTGGAGCATGTGTATTTCAGTGGAGCATGTGTCTTTCAGTGGAGCATGTGTCTTTCAGTGGAGCATGTGTCTTTCAGTGGAGCATGTGTATTTCAGTGGAGCATGTGTATTTCAGTGGAGCATGTGTATTTCAGTGGAGCATGTATTTCAGTGGAGCACGTGTCTTTCAGTGGAGCATGTGTATTTCAGTGGAGCATGTGTCTTTCAGTGGAGCATGTGTCTTTCAGTGGAGCATGTGTCTTTCAGTGGAGCATGTGTCTTTCAGTGGAGCATGTGTCTTTCAGTGGAGCATGTGTCTTTCAGTGGAGCATGTGTCTTTCAGTGGAGCATGTGTCTTTCAGTGGAGCATGTGTATTTCAGTGGAGCATGTGTATTTCAGTGGAGCATGTGTATTTCAGTGGAGCATGTGTATTTCAGTGGAGCATGTGTCTTTCAGTGGAGCATGTGTATTTCAGTGGAGCATGTGTCTTTCAGTGGAGCATGTGTCTTTCAGTGGAGCATGTGTCTTTCAGTGGAGCATGTGTATTTCAGTGGAGCATGTGTCTTTCCAGTGGAGCATGTGTCTTTCAGTGGAGCATGTGTATTTCAGTGGAGCATGTGTATTTCAGTGGAGCATGTGTCTTTCAGTGGAGCATGTGTATTTCAGTGGAGCATGTGTATTTCAGTGGAGCATGTGTCTTTCAGTGGAGCATGTGTCTTTCAGTGGAGCATGTGTATTTCAGTGGAGCATGTGTCTTTCAGGGGAGCATGTATCTTTCAGTGGAGCATGTATTTCAGTGGAGCATGTGTCTTTCAGTGGAGCATGCCTTTCAGTGGAGCACGTGTCTTTCAGTGGAGCATGTGTCTTTCAGTGGAGCATGTGTCTTTCAGTGGAGCATGTGTCTTTCAGTGGAGCATGTGTCTTTCAGTGGAGCATGTGTATTTCAGTGGAGCATGTGTCTTTCCAGTGGAGCATGTGTCTTTCAGTGGAGCATGTGTATTTCAGTGGAGCATGTGTATTTCAGTGGAGCATGTGTCTTTCAGTGGAGCATGTGTATTTCAGTGGAGCATGTGTATTTCAGTGGAGCATGTGTCTTTCAGTGGAGCATGTGTCTTTCAGTGGAGCATGTCTTTCAGTGGAGCATGTGTCTTTCAGTGGAGCATGTGTATTTCAGTGGAGCATGTGTCTTTCAGTGGAGCATGTGTCTTTCAGTGGAGCATGTGTCTTTCAGTGGAGCATATGTATTTCAGTGGAGCATGTGTCTTTCAGTGGAGCATGTGTCTTTCAGGGGAGCATGTGTCTTTCATTGGAGCATGTATTTCAGTGGAGCATGTGTATTTCAGTGGAGCATGTGTCTTTCAGTGGAGCATGCCTTTCAGTGGAGCACGTGTCTTTCAGTGGAGCATGTGTATTTCAGTGGAGCATGTGTCTTTCAGTGGAGCATGTGTATTTCAGTGGAGCATGTGTATTTCAGTGGAGCATGTATTTCAGTGGAGCACGTGTCTTTCAGTGGAGCATGTGTCTTTCAGTGGAGCATGTGTCTTTCAGTGGAGCATGTGTATTTCAGTGGAGCATGTGTCTTTCAGTAGAGCATGTGTCTTTCAGTGGAGCATGTGTCTTTCAGTGGAGCATGTGTCTTTCAGTGGAGCATGTGTCTTTCAGTGGAGCATGTGTATTTCAGTGGAGCATGTGTCTTTCAGTGGAGCATGTGTCTTTCAGTGGAGCATGTGTATTTCAATGGAGCATGTGTATTTCAGTGGAGCATGTGTATTTCAGTGGAGCATGTGTATTTCAGTGGAGCATGTGTCTTTCAGTGGAGCATGTGTCTTTCAGTGGAGCATGTGTCTTTCAGTCGAGCATGTGTCTTTCAGTGGAGCATGTGTCTTTCCAGTGGAGCATGTGTCTTTCAGTGGAGCATGTGTATTTCAGTGGAGCATGTGTCTTTCAGTGGAGCATGTGTCTTTCAGTGGAGCATGTGTATTTCAGTGGAGCATGTGTATTTCAGTGGAGCATGTGTCTTTCAGTGGAGCATGTGTCTTTCAGTGGAGCATGTGTATTTCAGTGGAGCATGTGTCTTTCAGGGGAGCATGTATCTTTCAGTGGAGCATGTGTCTTTCAGTGGAGCATGTCTTTCAGTGGAGCATGTGTCTTTCAGTGGAGCATGTGTATTTCAGTGGAGCATGTGTCTTTCAGTGGAGCATGTGTCTTTCAGTGGAGCATGTGTCTTTCAGTGGAGCATGTGTATTTCAGTGGAGCATGTGTATTTCAGTGGAGCATGTGTATTTCAGTGGAGCATGTGTCTTTCAGTGGAGCATGTGTATTTCAGTGGAGCATGTGTCTTTCAGTGGAGCATGTGTCTTTCAGTGGAGCATGTGTCTTTCAGTGGAGCATGTGTATTTCAGTGGAGCATGTGTCTTTCCAGTGGAACATGTGTATTTCAGTGGAGCATGTGTATTTCAGTGGAGCATGTGTATTTCAGTGGAGCATGTGTCTTTCAGTGGAGCATGTGTATTTCAGTGGAGCATGTGTATTTCAGTGGAGCATGTGTCTTTCAGTGGAGCATGTGTCTTTCAGTGGAGCATGTGTCTTTCAGTGGAGCATGTCTTTCAGTGGAGCATGTGTCTTTCAGTGGAGCATGTGTATTTCAGTGGAGCATGTGTCTTTCAGTGGAGCATGTGTCTTTCAGTGGAGCATGTGTCTTTCAGTGGAGCATATGTATTTCAGTGGAGCATGTGTCTTTCAGTGGAGCATGTGTCTTTCAGGGGAGCATGTGTCTTTCATTGGAGCATGTATTTCAGTGGAGCATGTGTATTTCAGTGGAGCATGTGTCTTTCAGTGGAGCATGCCTTTCAGTGGAGCACGTGTCTTTCAGTGGAGCATGTGTATTTCAGTGGAGCATGTGTCTTTCAGTGGAGCATGTGTATTTCAGTGGAGCATGTGTATTTCAGTGGAGCATGTATTTCAGTGGAGCACGTGTCTTTCAGTGGAGCATGTGTATTTCAGTGGAGCATGTGTCTTTCAGTGGAGCATGTGTCTTTCAGTGGAGCATGTGTCTTTCAGTGGAGCATGTGTCTTTCAGTGGAGCATGTGTCTTTCAGTGGAGCATGTGTCTTTCAGTGGAGCATGTGTCTTTCAGTGGAGCATGTGTCTTTCAGTGGAGCATGTGTATTTCAGTGGAGCATGTGTATTTCAGTGGAGCATGTGTATTTCAGTGGAGCATGTGTATTTCAGTGGAGCATGTGTCTTTCAGTGGAGCATGTGTATTTCAGTGGAGCATGTGTCTTTCAGTGGAGCATGTGTCTTTCAGTGGAGCATGTGTCTTTCAGTGGAGCATGTGTATTTCAGTGGAGCATGTGTCTTTCCAGTGGAGCATGTGTCTTTCAGTGGAGCATGTGTATTTCAGTGGAGCATGTGTATTTCAGTGGAGCATGTGTCTTTCAGTGGAGCATGTGTATTTCAGTGGAGCATGTGTATTTCAGTGGAGCATGTGTCTTTCAGTGGAGCATGTGTCTTTCAGTGGAGCATGTGTATTTCAGTGGAGCATGTGTCTTTCAGGGGAGCATGTATCTTTCAGTGGAGCATGTATTTCAGTGGAGCATGTGTCTTTCAGTGGAGCATGCCTTTCAGTGGAGCACGTGTCTTTCAGTGGAGCATGTGTCTTTCAGTGGAGCATGTGTCTTTCAGTGGAGCATGCCTTTCAGTGGAGCATGCCTTTCAGTGGAGCATGCCTTTCAGGGGAGCACGTGCCTTTTTAAAGACTAAACACTGGGACACCTGGCCACAGAGCAATAACCACTTGAAGGACAAGGCAGAAAATACATCCTGAGACATTGTCTAAGAAGCAGATGTTGTCATCCCCAAGCAGTCAGAGGCAGATTATTAGTATGGGCCAGCTTTGAAATGCATTGTGGCCTGTGGTGAGTGTAAAAATGCCAGGCCTTATGGTGAGACTTAGCACCCACTAAACTGTGGACTATCAAAGACAATTTCCCAGAGGGGTTGTAACCAAAGAAATAAACCCTATAACTAACATCATTATCACTCATTTTCCTTTGCTTATGATTAATATGTCATGGCAACTCAAACTCATGTGTAATGTCAACCCAAACTCTTATGTCATGTCAACTCAAACTCATATGTCTTGTCCAGTCAAACTCATATGTAATGTCAACTCAAACTCATATTTAATGTCAACTCAAACTCATATGTAATGTCAACTCAAACTCATATGTAATGTCAACTCAAACTCATGTGTAATGTCAACTCAAACTCATGTGTAATGTCAACTCAAACTCATGTGTAATGTCAACTCAAACTCATATTTAATGTCAACTCAAACTCATATTTAATGTCAACACAAACTCATATGTAATGTCAACTCAAACTCATGTGTAATGTCAACTCAAACTCATGTGTAATGTCAACTCAAACTCATATTTAATGTCAACTCAAACGCATATGTAATGTCAACTCAATATTATGTGTAATGTCAACTCAAACTCATGTGTAATGTCAACACAAACTCATATGTAATGTCAACTCAAACTCATATTTAATGTCAACTCAATATTATATGTAATGTCAACACAAACTCATATGTAATGTCAACTCAATATTATGTGTAATGTCAACTCAAACTCATATGTAATGTCAACTCAATATTATGTGTAATGTCAACTCAAACTCATGTGTAATGTCAACACAAACTCATATGTAATGTCAACTCAAACTCATGTGTAATGTCAACTCAAACTCATGTGTAATGTCAACTCAAACTCATATTTAATGTAAACTCAAACTCATATTTAATGTCAACTCAAACTCATGTGTAATGTCAACTCAAACTCATATGTAATGTCAACTCAATATTATGTGTAATGTCAACTCAAACTCATATGTAATGTCAACTCAAACTCATATGTAATGTCAACTCAATATTATGTGTAATGTCAACTCAAACTCATATTTAATGTCAACTCAAACTCATGTGTAATGTCAACTCAAACTCATTGGTTGCTGATGTAAGTGTATTTGAACATCACATTTAATTAACAAGCGAAAAGTACAAGTTGGAAAATTGACATTTATAACACTTTCTAATGATTTGACATGAACAAAAGCATCAACACATCAATAGAGACTGACACTGACACATTCAACAAATTCAGAGGTGTGGTGATTATACTGTAATACAAAACTCAAAGTTGGGAAAGCATTTGAGAGTAGTAAATAACCTAAGTAAAGTAGCATGGAGATTGTCACACAAGGTCAGCAGCGTTAGGAGGACATGTGTCATTAGAGAGATAATGGGAATGCAGAGAGGTACAGCAACCGTTACATTATTCAATAACATGGAGGACGTATAGGCTTATCCTTAATTACGCTCTCAAAATGGTGGTCACTGTGAAACGTAAGCAACCATCTATAACCAATATGTTCTTCTCCATGTTTATGTGTAGGGGGCTCTATGATGGTGTGATGGCAGAATTTGGGGTGAGCTGTTGTTACTTCTCGAGGGGATATGTTCTGTGTTGGACTGTGATGTCATGCCTTTCATAGACTCCTGGTATGTCTGCACCCTAACACAAGGCCATTGTGTTCCCGGAACTTTTGCTTGTATAAAGAACTGTTGTGTAAACAATATGATTGTATCGTCACCTCCCACAATATAAGAGACATGGAACCATTTACTCTTTGAGTTTTTCCCTGTGAAACCAGAGGTACATCTCCACTGCAGCTGCTTGTACTAAAGATTTTTCTATTATATAATTAAATAGTCTCTGATTTAATCTTTGGATCTAATTTTCCACAACAATGGTTAGTTGAATAATGTCTCCCATTTTCTCCAGTAAGCCCTGAAATTAATATATATATAGATTACGGAGACGTAATTTATAGAGCGGCAAGTAAGGGTGCTCTCGAGCGGCTAGATGTTCTTTACCATTCGGCCATCAGATTTGCCACCAATGCTCCTTATAGGACACATCACTGCACTCTATACTCCTCTGTAAACTGGTCATCTCTGTATACCTGTTGCAAGACCCACTGGTTGATGCTTATTTATAAAACCCTCTTTTCTGAGATATCTACTGCAGCCATCATCCTCCACATACAACATCCGTTCTGCCAGTCCCATTCTGTTAAAGGGCCCCAAAGCACACACATCCTTGGGCCGCTCCTCTTTTCAGTTCGCTGCAGCTAGCGACTGGAACGAGCTGCAACAAACACTCAAACGGAACAATTTTATCTCCATCTCTTCATTCAAATACTCAATCATGGACACTCTTACTGACAGTTGTGGTTGGTTCGCCTGATGTAATATTGTCTCTACCTTCATGCCTTTGTGCTGTTGTCTGTGCCCAATAATGTTTGTACCATGATTTGTGCTGCTACCATGTTGTGCTGCTACCATGTTGTTGTCATGTGGTGTTGCTACCATGCTGTGTTGTCATGTGGTGCTGCCTTGCTATGTTGTTGTCTTAGGTCTCTCTTTGTGTAGTGTTGTGGTGTCTCTCTTGTCGTGATGTGTGTTTTGTCCTATATTTTTTTGTTTTATCCCAGCCCCCATCCCCGAAGGAGGCCTTTTGTCTTTTGGTAGGCCGTCATTGTAAATAAGAATTTGTTCTTAACTGACTTTCCTAGTTAAATAAAGGTTAAATATATATATATATATACAGTACCAGTCAAAAGTTTGGACACACCTACACATTCAAGGATTTGTCTTTATTTTTACTATTTTCTACATTGTAGAATAGTGAAGACATCAACACTACGAAATAACACATATGGAATCATGTAACCAAAAAAGCGGTAAACAAATGTAATTCCTCAAAGTAGCCACCCTTTGCCTTGATGTAAGCTTTGCACACTCTTAGCATTCTCTCAACCAGCTTCATGAGGTTGTCACCTGGAATGCATTTCAATTAACAGGTGTGCCTTGTTAAAAGTTCATTTGTGGAATTTCTTTCCTTTTGATCATAGATACAATTTGGCTACATAGGCCTACAAACATTTACAATGAAGAGCAAAATCACAATAATCACAAGAATGGCTTCAGATCAAATTCTACGTTGAGACCGAAGGGCGCAAGAGTCCTTAAATTAAAGATCTAGGCAGCCTCTCGTTTTAACAATAAATTGTCGAGGTCACCCCCTCTCCTAGGGAGGGTGACATGTTCGATGCCGATATAACGTAGGGACGAAATCGAGGGGTTTGCTTCCAAAAAGTGGGCCACAACTGGTAAGTCGAGTTTTTGCACCTAATGATGCTACGATGCTAACATCTGCTAATAATGTGTATGTGACCAAGAAAATATGATTTGACTTGTCCCGAAGCTACTCCTGCGTTTTCTTGGATGTCTGCTTAGGGTTATTGTCCTGTTGGAAGATGGACTTTCGCCCCAGTCGGAGGTCCTGAACACTCTGGAGTAGGTTTTCATCAAGGATATCTCTGTAGTTTGCTCCTTTCATTTCTCTCGATCCTGAGTAGTCTCCCAGTCCCTGCCACTGAAAAACATCCCCACAGCATGATGCTGCCACCACCATGCTTCACAGTAGGGATGGTGCCAAGTTTCCTCCAGACGTGACACCTGGCATTCAGGCCAAATCGTTCAATCTTGGTTTCATCAGACCAGATAATCTTGTTTCTCATGGTCTGAGAGTCTTTCGGTGCCTTTTGGCAAACTTCAAGCGGGCTGTCATGTGCCTTTTACTGAGGAGTGGCTTCTGTCTGGTCACTCTACCATAAAGGCCTGATTGGTGGAGTACTGCAGAGATGGTTGTCCTTTTGGAAGGTTCTCCCATCTTCAAGGCCCTTCTCCACCGATTGCTCAGTTTGGGCAGACGGCCAGCTCTAGGAAGAGTCTTGGTGATTCCAAACTTCTTCCATTTAAGAATGATAGAAGCCACTGTGTTCTTGGACCTTCAATGATGCAGAAATGTTTTGGTATCCTTACCCAGATCTGTGCCTCGACACAATCCTGTCTCGGTGCTTTACGGACAATTCCTTTGGAACTCATGGCTTGGTTTTTACTCTGACATGCACTGTCAAATGTGGGACCTTATATAGACAGGTGTGTGCCTTTCCAAATCATGTCCAATCAATTGAATTTACCACAGGTGGACTCCAATCAAGTTGTAGTAACATCTCAAGGATGATCAATGGAAACAGAATGCACCTGAGCTCAATTTCGAGTCTCATAGCAAAGGGTCTGAATACTTATGTAAATAACTTATTTCTGTTTTTTATCTTTAGGAAATGTGCAAAAATGTCTAAACATATTTTCACTTTGTTATTTTGGGGTATTGTGTGTAGATTGCTGATATTTTTATTTATTTAATCAATTTTAGAATAAAGCTGTAATGTAACAAATTGTGGAAAAAGTCAAGGGGTCTGAATACTTTCCAAAGGCACTGTATATAAAATAGGAAAATGCATTTTCACTGCTTAAATGAACTGGCTGTTTCCATGATACAATCTGTATAGTACCTGAGGCAACCAGCGGAAAATACGGAGCGCAAGAGTTGGTAATGTTCTTTAGTTGCGCCGTGATTGGCTCAGTGTTCTGTCACTCATGGGGACACTACGTCACCGCAAAATCTGCAGGGAGAGCTCGAAAAATCAGGCCCCTTGGGTGCTGCCATAGAGTTATATTAGAAGTGCCCATCCAAGAAGGCTCAAGGTCATTGGCCACAGACAAAACGACGTCAAATCACATTATATCTACCGTAGCTTTGATTGGACTGATCATGTCAACATCATACTTTCAAAATATTAGCTAGCAAGTTAGACAAGCAGTCATCGTCATGAATCACGTCAACAATCTACATAACACTTTTTAAATATTTTTTTTTGCCCCACCAAGATTTACATGCTAAAATTCCCACTGCTAAAGAACATGGCCCTGGCTGCTGCCCAATTGAATATGCATGGGACTTTTAATGGCAGAAAGCTGTGTGCTATTGCGTGGAATGTTCAGTGACCATGATTCAGTCTGCCAGCCTTGGCAAGTTGTTGATGTTAAATGAGAGGACACAATGAGTTTGTGTTGACAGGGGTTGCATTCATATGGTTCGTGCTCCAGGAGCTACGTCTTTCATGACAAGTTCATCGACATTAACACCTTTTATCCATGCTCATTTATCATCCTGTCTCACCTTATTAACGTTTCTTTGTGTTGCAAAATGAGATGTTTGTTTAGCTGGTGGCGCTGCACCTGAATGTCCACTATATTAAAGGAACACTTCTGTCCTATTCAAGTCATTTGTTCTTCTTCCTGGTTATGGTGGATCACTACTACATACTTGTTGATGTCGTAGGATAAATACTTAGTCATTTCTTTTGAATTGTATAAACCAAATAATATTTTGTTAACAACTTGGCTTTCACACGTAGTGAATTTGACAGCAAAGTCATGCAACACAGGTAGGCTTTCTTTCTTTTGCTCCATCTCTATCTTTGAGCTTTCACACATAGTGAATTTGATGTCAAAGTTATGCAACACAGGTAGGCTTTCTGTCTTTGAGTTGCACAACTATCTTGAAACAACAGTAGAGCATCTTTTAACATGTGTCTCTGTGATGGTACACATCTATGTTTCAAACAGTAGTGTTCTAGTTCAGTGTTGTTTCCATGACACGAAAGTGGGCAAGAGTGGTCATAAGCGGGTTGACTGAAGATTTACGGTGAAGAAATACAATGAATTACCATCATTAATCTAAATTAATGTTATAGTTGACAATCTGTCATTGAGTATGATTCATGCCATTTCATTCCTTGATATATAATCTATGAAATCGCTATTGAGCAAAATGTATAACTACTGTTGATCTGTCTATCTGTACTATCTAGTAGTGATAGTAACTATGTAAAAAAACAAAAAAAATCTTATCGTAAGGATATATGAGTGCATTAACAGCAAATAGAGAACAACGTTATAGCAACGGTAGCAGATGTTAACACGTACAGCCTATTTAAGTATTACAGCATATTTAACAGGTGTAAGCTAACGGGTAGGGAGTCATATTAACAGCGGGTGTTAACGTAGTTAACAGCATATTTACAGGGTAGTTAACAGCATATTACAGGGTAGTTAACAGCATATTTAACGAGTCAGTATGTTAACAGCATATTTAACAGGGTAGTTAACAGCAGACATTATTTAACAGGGTAGTTAACAGGGTAGTGACAGCCCCTGCCACCCCATCCTACCCCCCGCCTCCCATATTTAACAGGGTAGTTACAGCAATACAGCATATTTAACAGGGTAGTTAACAGCATATTACAGTGGAACAGGGTAGTTAACGCATATTTAACAGGACGTCGCATTTACAGGTAGTTACAGCACTATTTAACAGGGTCGTTAACAGCTAGTTCAACAGGGTATATAACAGTATGTTAAAGGGCTATTTAACAGGGTAGTTAACAGAGGTATGTTAACAGGCATAGTTAACCAGTATTAACAGCATATTTAACATAGCAGTATTCAATTTAACAGGGTAGTTAACAGAATTCAGTATTAACAGGGAGTAGCATTTTAACAGGGTAGTTAACAGCATATTAACAGGGTGTAAGCATTACAGGTCGTTTCAGCAACTATTAACAGGGTGTTAAGCTTTTAACGCATATTAAGGGTAACAGGGAGTTAACAGCATATTTACAGGCGTAGTTAACAGCATATTGAACAGGGTAGTAAGGTGCACACACAGCATATTCTAACAGGGGTAGTTAACAGCATATTTAACAGCATATTAACAGGGTAGTAAGCATTAACAGGGTAGTTAACAGCATATTTAAACAGGTAGTTAACTAGCATATTAACAGGGTAGTTAACAAGAGTACAGCTATTTAACAGGGTAGTTAACAGCATATTTAACAGGGTAGTTAACAGCTATTTAACAGGTGTTAACAGGGTAGTTAACAGCATATTTAACAGGTGTTAACAGATATTTAACAGGGTAGTTACAGCTACAGTATTAACAGCATATTCAGGTTCTAAACAGGGTAGTTAACAGGGTACGTTAAAACAGCATATTTAGCAGGTAGGTAACAGGGACATAATGTTATTTTTTACAGGTAGTTAACAGGTAACGACACTATGTTAACCGGGTAGTCTAACAGCAATTCGCATATAACGTACTACACAACAGCATTACAGGTAGTTAACAGGGTAGTTAACAGCATATTTACGTATTAACAGCGATGTAGTACGTAACAGCATATTTACAGGGTAGTTCAACAGCATATTTAACAGGGTAGTTAACAGCAATAACAGGTGTTAAACAGGGTAGTTAACAGCATATTAACAGGGTAGTTAACGCTTAGCATATTTAACAGGGTACGTTAACAGGTAGTAGAATTAACAGGTATTAACAGGCTATTAACAGAATATTTAACAGGGTAGTTAAAGCAATTTAACAGGGTAGTTGAAACAGCATATTAACAGGGAGTTACAGCATATTTAACAAGGGTAGTAAGATTTAAAGGGTAGTTAACGTAGTAACAATTTAACAGCGTAGTTAACGTAGAACAGGGTTTACACGTAGTTAACAGGGTAGTTAACAGCATATTAACAGGTTAGTAAAGCATATTTACGGTATAACAGCATATTAAATTAACAGGTCAACAGCAATTTAAGGTTGTAACAGCATAATTTAACAGGAGTAAAGATTAAACAGTCGGTAGTTAACAGCATATTTAACAGGGTAGTTACAGCATCTTTAACAAGTGAACGATTTCAGGGGTTAACAGCATATTTAACAGGGAGTCAGTTAACAGCATATTTACAGGGTATTAGGAAACAGCTATTTAACGGGAGTCCATATAACATTTAACAGGAACGCATATAGGGATAGACAGCGTGAAGTATTTAACACAGAGCAAACAGGGTATTAACAGCAATACAGGGTAGTTAACAGCTATAAAGTAGTCAGCGTAGTAACAGCATATTTAAAGGTGGTTACAGCAATGTCAACAGGGTAGTAAACAGTACAGCATATTTAACAGGGGTAGTTAACAGGCATATTTAACAGGGTAATGATTAACAGGGTAGTTTAACAGATATTATAACATACAAGGGATTAAGGTAGTTAACAGATATTTAACAGGGTAGTAACAGCATATTTAACAGGGTTACAGATTTAACAGGGATAAGTATTAACAGGTAGTAGCATTAACAGGGTAGTTAACAGCAATTAAGAGTTTACAGTATCAGTATTAAACAGGGTAGTACCTAAACAGGGTAGTTAACAGCTAGTAAGATATTTAACAGCGTGCGCATTAGGAGTTAACAGCATTAAAGTAGTTACGATATTAACAGTTCGAGTAGTTAACAGCATATTTAACAGGGTGTTAACAGCTATTAACAGAGTTAACAGGTTTTACACCTATTACCTATAACAGAGTAACGAAATAGGTGTTAACAGCAATACGGTAGTAACAGCAATGCGGTAGTTCGGCATATTTACAGGGTAGTTAAACAGGCAATATTAACAGGGTAGTTAACAGCCACATTTACACATATAACAGGTAGTTAACAGCATATTTAAAGGGTAGTTAACAGCATATTTAAACAGGGTAGTTAACAGCATATTAACAGGGTAGTAACAGCATATTTACAGGGTAGTTAACGGCATATTTAACAGGGTAGTTAACAGGGTAGTTAACAGCATATTAACAGGGTTGTACAGCATTAAACAGGTCATTATGGTAGTTAACAGAAATGTATTAACAGGGTAGTAACAGCATATTTACAGGGTAGTAACAGCGTTAGTTAACAGCAGATTTAACACTATGTTAACAGGCATAGTTAACAGGGTATAAACAGCATAATTTAACAGGGTAGTTAAGTTTAAACAGGTGTTAAGCATATTTAATATAACAGGGTAGTTAACAGCGTAGTTAACAGCATATTTAAAACAGGGTAGTTAACAGCATATTTAACAGGTAGTACAGGCTTTTAAAGGGGTTAACAGCTTAAAGGTAGTAACAGGGGAACATGTAAACAGCATATTTAACAGGTAGTTTAGTTAACAGCCATATTTAACAGGGTAGTTAAGCTATTAACAGGGTAGTTAACAGCATAATTTAACAGCATATTTAACAGGTAGTTAACAGGTCAGATTTTAACAGGGAGTAACAAGATATTTAACAGGGTAGTTAACAGCATATTTACAGGGTAGTAGGTAGTTAACAGGGTAGTTAACAGCATATTTAACAGGGTAGTTAACAGCATATTAACAGGGTAGTTAACAGGGTAGTTTAACAGCAGTATTAACAGGGTAGTTAACAGCATATTTAACAGGGTGTTACAGGCGTAGGTTAACAGCATATTGCATTCAACAGGTTTTTAGTAAAGCAATTAAGTAGTTAACAGGGTAGTTATAACAGCATATTTAACAGGGTATGTTAACAGATATTTACAGGGTAGTTAACAGGCGTAGTTAGAATTAACAGATTAAGTAGTAACAGGTAGTTAAACAGAATTTAAAACAGGGTAGCTTAACAGGGTAGTTGGTTTAACAATCATATTTAACAGCTTTAACAGGTGGTAGTTTTAACAGTAGTTAACGAGTATGTTAACAGTATTATAACAGGGTAGAAAACAGCATATTTAACAGGGTGGATTACAGGTAGTTAAACGGATAGCATATTAACGGGTAAACAGGGTAGTTACAGATTAAATCGTACGCTATAAGGTAGTAACACATAGGGTAGTTAACAGCATTTAAAGGGTAGTTAACAGCATATTTAACAGGAGACAGCTAGTTTAACGAGTCGCATTTCTCCCCTTAATTTAAACAGGAAGTACAGGTAGTTAACAGCATAATTTAACAGGGTAGTTAACAGCATTATTTAACGGGTAGTTAACAGCATATTTAACAGGGATAGTTAAAACAGCATATAATGTACAGCGTAGTTAACAGCGGAGTTAACAGACATATTAACAGGGTAGTTAACAGCATATTTAACAGGTGTAACAGCTTAACAGGGTAGTAACAGCATATTTAATAGGGTAGTTAACGCAGATTTAACAGGGTAGTACGGTAATAACAGCATATTTAAACAGCTTATAATTTATTAACAGGGGTAGTTAACAGCATATTTAACAGGGTAGTTAACCAGCATATTAACAGGGGTAGTTAAACAGCATATCTAACAGGGTAGAAGCTATTAACAGGGTAGTTACAGCCTTAACAGGGTAGTTAACAGCATATTTAACAGGGTAGTTAACAGCATATTTAACATGGTAGTAACGCATATTTAACAGTATATATTAACAGGGTAGTTAACAGGGTAGTTACAGGGTAAACAGCATATGTAACAGGGTAGATTAACAGCATATTTACACGGGTAGTTAACAGATATTTAACAGGGTAGTTACAGGCAGTATCAGCAATTAACAGGGTAGTTAACGCATATTTAAACAGGTAGTTAACAGCATATTAACAGGGTAGTTAACAGCTATTAAGCTAGTTAACAGGGTAGTTAACACGGTGTTAAGTTTAACGGTGAACAGCAATATTTAACAGGGTAGTACACAGCATATTTAACAGGGTAGTTAACAGCAGATTAACGTTAAAGGTAGTTAACAGCATATTTAACAGGGTAGTTAACAGCATACTTAACAGGGTAGTTACAGAATTAACAGGGTAGTTAACGCGTAGTTAAACAGCATATTAACAGGGTAGTTAACGCATATTTAACAGGGTAGTTAACAGGAGTTAGCATTAAGGGTAGTTAACAGCGATAAAGTAGTTAAACAGGGGTAGTTAAAATAAACAGATTCGGGATTAAAGTGTAGTTAACTAGCGGTAGTTAACAGGGTTAGTTAACAGCATATTTAAGGTAGTACGGGTCAGCATATTTAACAGTGGGTTACGCATTTAACAGGGTAGTTAACGATAACGCAATTTAACAGGGGTAAGCATTTGGGTTAGTTAACAGTGGTAGTTAACAGCATATTTAACAGGGTAGTTAACAGGGTAGTTAACAGCTACAGTAGTACAGATATTAACGGAGTACGCTTTTCACGGTTTACAGCATAACGTAGTAACGATATTTAACAGGGGTGTTAAAGATTTAACAGGAGTAAGTAAAGCTATTAACAGCATATTTAACAGGGTAGTTAACAGCATATTTACAGGGTGTAAAGTATTTAACAGGAGTAAGATTACGTGAAACAGCAGACATATTTAAAGGGTAGTTAACAGGGTAGTTTGACAGCAATTAACAGGGTAGTTAACGGTAGTGAAGATTAAGTAGTAACAGCATATTTAACATAAGGTGTTCAGATTCAACAGAGGTAACAGCTATTTTAAACAAGGGGTAAGGATAGTTAACAGCATATTAACGAGTCAGGTAGTAACAGATTAACGGAGTCAGATATGTAAGTGTAGCTATAACAGGGTAGTTAAACAGCATATTTAACAGGGAGTTAACAGCATATTCGGTTAAAGCATATTCTAAGGATAGTTAACAGCGGTTAGTTAACAGCATATTTAACAGGGTAGTTAACAGCATATTTAACAGGGTAGGTTAACAGCATACTAACAGGGTTAGTAACGCATAAATTAACAGGGTGTAACACGTGTTAGTACCAGCGTAGTTAACCTAAACAGGTAGTTAACAGCATATTTAACAGGGAGTTAAAGCATATTAACAGGGTAGTTAACAGCTATTTAACAGTGGGTAGTTAACAGCAATATTTAACAGGAAAGATAGTTAACAGCATATTTAACACGGGTAGTTAACAGTATCAGTATAACAGCATATTTAACAGGGTAGAGTATAAGGAGTTAACAGCATTATTTAACAGGTGTAAAGAATTTAACAGCGGAGTTAACACATTTTAACAGGGTAGTTAACAGCATATTTTTTAACAGGGGTTTACAGCATATAACAGCATATTTAACAGGTAGTTACGGTAGTTACACAGCTATTTAACAGGGTAGTTAACAGCATATTTACAACAGGGTAGTTAACGCATATTTAACCAGGGTAGTTAACAGGTCATAAAGTTTAACAGCAATTAAGTGTAACAGCAGTCGTAACAGGGTAGTTACAGCATTATTTAACAGGGTAGTAGGGTAGTTACAGTAGTTCAGCATATTAACAGGGTAGTTAACAGCATATTTAACAGGGTAGTTAACAGGTAGTTAAAGGGAGTTACAGAATTTAAAACAGCAAACATAGTAACAGGTTATTAAACAGGAGTCAGCTATTTAACAGTATGTTTAACAGACATATTTAACAGGGTAGTTAACAGGGTAGTTAAAACTATAACGGTAGTTAACAGCATATTTCGGGTAGTTACAGGGTAGTTAACCAGCATATTTAACAGGGTAGTTAACAGATATTTAACAGGGTAGTTACAGCTAGTTAACTAGATATTTAAACAGGTAGTTACAGGTAAGTATAACTAGACGGTAGTTAACAGATACTTTAACAGGGTAGTAGAACAGGGTAGTTGACAGCATATTTAACAGGGTAGTTAACAGGGTAGTTTAACAGCCTTAGTTACAGGGTAGTTAAACAGCATATTTAAGGTATTACAGGGTAGTTAAAAGCATATTTAACAGGTAGTTAACAGCATTTTCGGGTAGTTAAAAGCATAGCTTGCAACAGCCATATTAACAGGGTAGTTAAACAGGGTAGTTAACAGCATATGAACAGGGTAGCTTAAACAAGAGTATTAAAGTATTAACAGCTAATTGTAAAGGGTAGTTAACGCAATATTAACAGGGTAGTAACAGCATATAACAGGGTAGTTAAGCACAGGGTAGTTAACAGCATATGTTAACAGGGTTAGTTAACAGCATATTTAACAGGTAGGTAACAGGATATTAAAGGGCTAGTTAAAGGGTAGATAACAGGCGTAGTACACGATATTAACAGCTAGTTAGCATATTGACAGGGTGTTAAGCTTAAAAGGGTTAGTTCAACAGCATATTTAACAGGGCTTAGTTTAACAGCATATTTAAACAGGGTTAGTGTAACAGCATATTACATTATTAACAGGGTAGTGAAACAGCAATTAGTATTAACAGCATATTTAACAGGTAGTTAACAGCATATTTAAAGGGTAGTTAACAGCATATAATAGTTAACGGGTAGTTTACACAGCATATTAACAGGGTAGTTAACAGCTATTTAAGGTTGTTAACAGGTAGTTAGCTTTAAACAGGGTAGTTAACAGCATATTGAACAGGTAGTTAACAGGGAGTTCAGATTTTAACAGCATATTTAACAGGGGAGTACAGGAGATAACAGCATATTTAACAGGGTTAAGTTACAGGGTTAGGTTAACAGATATTTACAGGGTAGTTAACAGGTATTTAACAGAAGTATTAACGGGATAGTTAACAGCATAATTACAGTATGAACAGGGTAGCATTTAACAGGGTAGTTAACAGCATATTTAACGGTTGAGTACAGGATAGTAACAATATTTAACAGGAGTACAGGGTTTAACAGCATATTAAACAGGCGCTAGTTAACAGCATATTTAAACAGGGTAGTTTAACAGCATATTAACAAGGGTAGTTAACCGAATATTTAAACAGTTCGTGTAGTAACAGGCATATTTAACCGGGTAGTAAACAGATAGTTAACAGTAGTAAGTTTACAAACCCATGGTAGTTAACAGCTATTTAACAGGTTTAAGCTAGTTAAAAGCGTAGTTAAACAGCATATTAACAGGGTAGTTAACACATATTTAACAGGGTAGGTTAACAGATATTAACAGGGTAGTAACATAGAAAGCATATTTAACAGGGTAGTTAACAGCATATTTACAGTGTAGTACGCTAAACAGCATATTAACAGGGTAGTTAACAGCATATTTAAAAGGGTAGTTACAGCATATTATTTAACCGGGTAGTTACAACAGCTATTAAAACTTTCCACAAATAAGGTGTTAACAGCATATTTAACAGGGTAGTTAACAGCATATTCTCAACAGGGTAGTTAACAGCATACTTTAACAGGGTAGTTACTCAGCATATTTAAACAGGGTAGTTAACAGCATATTAACAGCATATTACGTGTAACAGGGTAGTTAACAGCATATTAACAGGGTAGTTCAAGCATATTAACAGGGTAGTTAACAGCAATTTAACAGGTAGGTTAAACAGGATATTAACAAGGGTAGTTAAACAGCATATTTAACAGGGTAGTTAACAGCATTATTAACAGGGTAGTTAACAAGCATATTAACAGGGTAGTAACAGGAGTATTTAACAGGGTAGTTAACAGCATATTTAAAGGTATTAAGTAGACAGCAGTAGTTTAACGTGTGTTAACAGCAAGTATGTTAAACAGGTAGTTAACATCGATATTTAAACAGATAGTTAACAGGTAGTTAACAGCATATTTAACAGGGTAGTTAACAGGTCAGTATTAACAGTAGTTAACAGGGTGTTAACAGGGTAGTACAGGGTAGTTAACAGCATATTTAACAGGGTAGTAACAGCCATATTTAACAGCTATTTAACGAGTTAACGCTTTAAACAGGGCTAGTAACAGGTGTTCAGATTAACAGCATATTAACAGGGTAGGTTAACAGGTAGTTAACAGCAATTTAAGGCAGAACAGATATTTAACAGGTATTAACAGGGTAGTTAACAGCATATTCAGGGTATTAACAGATATTAACAGGTTAGTTCAACAGCATATTTAACAGGGTAGTACTATAAAGGGTAGCTTAACAGCATATTTAACAGGGTTTTTTTAGTTAACAGCATTTACACAGGTAAAGTCTTAACAGGGTGGAGTTAACAGATATTTAACAGGGTAGTTACAGCATCTTAATGTTAACAGGGTAGTTAACAGCATATTAACAGCATATTAACAGGTTAGTTACCGGGTTAGTTAACAGCATTATTTTAACAGGGTAGTTAACAGCATATTGAACCAGGGTAGTTAACAGCCATTTAACAGGGTAGTAACAGCAATAATTTAACAGGGAGTTAACCAGCAT
>NW_024058991.1:0-43102 GCF_016432855.1 Salvelinus namaycush
TAGTGTTATTGGGGTTGTCTCTCCATAGTGTTTATTGGGTTGTCTCTCCATAGTGTTATTGGGGTTGTCTCTCCATCGTGTTATTGGGGTTGTCTCTCCATAGTGTTATTGGGGTTGTCTCTCCATAGTGTTATTGGGGTTGTCTCTCCTATAGTGTTATTGGGGTTGTCTCTCCATAGTGTTATTGGGTTGTTGTCTCTCCAGTAGTGATATTGGGGTTTGTCTGTCCATCGTGTTATTGGGGTTGTCTCTCCATAGTGTATTGGGGTTTGTCTCTCCATAGTGTTATTGGGGTCTTGTCTCTCCATAGTGTTATTGGGTTGTCTCTCCATAGTGTTATCTCTCCATAGTGTTATTGGGGTTGTCTCTCCATAGTGTTATTGGGGTTGTCTCTCCATAGTGTTATTGGGTTGTCTCTCCATAGTGTTATTGGGGTTGTCTCTCCATAGTGGTGTTATTGGGGTGTCGTCTCTCCATAGTGTTATTGGGGTTGTCTCTCCATAGTGTTATTGTCTCTCCATAGTGTTATTGGGGTTGTCTCTCCATAGTGTTATTGGGGTTGTCTCTCCATAGTGTTATTGGGGTTGTCTCTCCATAGTGTTATTGGGGTTTGTCCTCTCCATAGTGTTATTGGGGGTTGTCTCTCCATAGTGTTATTGGGGTTGTCTCTCCATAGTGTTATTGGGGTTGTCTCTCCATAGTGTTATTGGGGTTGTCTCTCCATAGTGTTCATTGGGGTTGTCTCTCCATAGTGTTATTGGGGTTGTCTCTCCATAGTGTTATTGGGGTTGTCTCTCCATAGTGTTATCTCTCCATAGTGTTATTGGGGTTGTCTCTCCATAGTGTTATTGGGGTTGTCTCTCCATAGTGTTATTGGGGTTGTCTCTCCATAGTGTTATTGGGGTTGTCTCTCCATAGTGTTATTGGGGTTGTCTCTCCATAGTGTTATTGGGGTTGTCTCTCCATAGTGTTATTTGGGTTGTCTCTCCATAGTGTTATTGGGGTTGTCTCTCCATAGTGTTATTGGGGTTGTCTCTCCATAGTGTTATTGGGGTTGTCTCTCCATAGTGTTATTGAGGTTGTCTCTCCATAGTGTTATTGGGGTTGTCTCTCCATAGTGTTATTGGGGTTGTCTCTCCATAGTGTTATTGGGGTTGTCTCTCCATAGTGTTATTGGGGTTGTCTCTCCATAATGTATTTGAGGTTGTCTCTCCATAGTGTTATTGGGGTTGTCTCTCCATAGTGTTATTGGGGTTGTCTCTCCGTAGTGTTATTGGGGTTGTCTCTCCATAGTGTTATTGGGGTTGTCTCTCCATACGGTTATTGAGGTTGTCTCTCCGTAGTGTTATTGGGGTTGTCTCTCCGTAGTGTTATTGGGGTTGTCTCTCCGTAGTGTTATTGGGGTTGTCTCTCCGTAGTGTTATTGGGGTTGTCTCTCCGTAGTGTTATTGGGGTTGTCTCTCCATAGTGTTATTGGGGTTGTCTCTCCATAGTGTTATTGGGGTTGTCTCTACATAGTGTTATTGGGGTTGTCTCTCCATAGTGTTATTGGGGTTGTCTCTCCATAGTGTTATTGGGGTTGTCTCTCCATAGTTTATTGGGGTTGTCTTCATGTGTTATTGGGTTGTCTCTCCATAGTGTTATTGGGGTTGTCTCTCCATAGTGTTATTGGGGTTGTCTCTCCATAGTGTTATTGGGGTTGTCTCTCCATCGTGTTATTGGGGCTGTCTCTCCATAGTGTTATTGGGGTTGTCTCTCCATAGTGTTATTGGGGTTGTCTCTCCATAGTGTTATTGGGGTTGTCTCTCCATAGTGATATTGGGGTTGTCTCTCCATAGTGTTATTGGGGTTGTCTCTCCATAGTGTTATTGGGGATGTCTCTCCATAGTGTTATTGGGGTTGTCTCTCCATCGTGTTATTGGGGTTGTCTCTCCATCGTGTTATTGGGGTTGTCTCTCCATAGTGTTATTGGGGTTGTCTCTCCATAGTGTTATTGGGGTTGTCTCTCCATAGTGTTATTGGGGTTGTCTCTCCATAGTGTTATTGGGGTTGTCTCTCCATAGTGTTATTGGGGTTGTCTCTCCATAGTGTTATTGGGGTTGTCTCTCCATAGTGTTATTGGGGTTGTCTCTCCATAGTGTTATTGGGGTTGTCTCTCCATAGTGTTATTGGGGTTGTCTCTCCATAGTGTTATTGGGGTTGTCTCTCCATAGTGTTATTGGGGTTGTCTCTCCATAGTGTTATCTCTCCATAGTGTTATTGGGGTTGTCTCTCCATAGTGTTATTGGGGTTGTCTCTCCATAGTGTTATTGGGGTTGTCTCTCCATAGTGTTATTGAGGTTGTCTCTCCATAGTGTTATTGGGGTTGTCTCTCCATAGTGTTATTGGGGTTGTCTCTCCATAGTGTTATTGGGGTTGTCTCTCCATAGTGTTATTGGGGTTGTCTCTCCATAATGTATTTGAGGTTGTCTCTCCATAGTGTTATTGGGGTTGTCTCTCCATAGTGTTATTGGGGCTGTCTCTCCATAGTGTTATTGGGGTTGTCTCTCCATAGTGTTATTGGGGTTGTCTCTCCATAGTGTTATTGGGGTTGTCTCTCCATAGTGTTATTGGGGTTGTCTCTCCATAGTGTTATTGGGGTTGTCTCTCCATAGTGCTATTGGGGTTGTCTCTCCATAGTGATATTGGGGTTGTCTCTCCATAGTGTTATTGGGGTTGTCTCTCCGTAGTGTTATTGGGGTTGTCTCTCCATAGTGTTATTGGGGTTGTCTCTCCGTAGTGTTATTGGGGTTGTCTCTCCATAGTGTTATTGGGGTTGTCTCTCCATAGTGTTATTGGGGTTGTCTCTCCATCGTGTTATTGGGGTTGTCTCTCCATCGTGTTATTGGGGTTGTCTCTCCATAGTGTTATTGGGGTTGTCTCTCCATAGTGTTATTGGGGTTGTCTCTCCCTAGTGTTATTGGGGTTGTCTCTCCATAGTGATATTGGGGTTGTCTCTCCATCGTGTTATTGGGGTTGTCTCTCCATAGTGTTATTGGGGTTGACGCTCCATAGTGTTATTGGGGTTGTCTCTCCATAGTGTTATTGGGGTTGTCTCTCCATCGTGTTATTGGGGTTGTCTCTCCATAGTGTTATTGGGGTTGTCTCTCCATAGTGATATTGGGGTTGTCTCTCCATCGTGTTATTGGGGTTGTCTCTCCATAGTGTTATTGGGGTTGTCTCTCCATAGTGTTATTGGGGTTGTCTCTCCATAGTGTTATTGGGGTTGTCTCTCCATAGTGATATTGGGGTTGTCTCTCAATAGAGAGGGCTATCTGTGTACAGTCAAAGCTGCCACTGGGTGTGCAAAAATACTGAGTCTCTGTCTTTCACACTCACACTCACACACACACACAAACACACACACTCCTCAGTTCACCATGTTGTTATTGTTGTTGTGGTATGGTCTAGTAGACTAGTACAGGCAAAGGCTACTGATAGCCAGAGGCTAGGCACCATGCCTGCCTCCTTCCCTGCCTGCCTGCCTGCCTGCCTGCCTCCTTCCCTGTCTGCTTGCATCTATCTATCTGCCTGCCTGCCTGCCTGCCTGCCTGCCTCCTTCCCTGCCTGCCTGCCTGCCTCCTTCCCTGCCTGCTTGCATCTGTCTGTCTGTCTGTCTGTCTGTCTGTCTGTCTGTCTGTCTGTAGTCGTTCGATACCTTCACTCTGGCCGAGACAGGACAGGCAACATACAATCTCTCCCCTCCACCACCAACAGTAGATAGATGAGAATCAACGACATCTTAATGAATAATCTGTTGGTGTCTGTGTCAAACTTCACTCCTCACTCCTATCCTCTCACTCCTCACTCCTCACTCCTCACCCCTCACTCCTCACCCCTCACTCCCAACTCCTCACTCCTACCTCCTCACCCCTCACTCCTCACCCCTATCTTTTCACTCCTCACCCCTCCGTCCTCACCCCTCACCTTACACTCCTCACTCCCCACTCCTCACCCCTCACCCCACATACCTTACACCTCACCTTACACCCCTCACTCCTGACCCCTCACCCCTCACCTTACACCCTCACCCCTCACTCCTCACCCCTCACCCCTCACTCCTGACCCCTCACCCCTCACCTTACACCCCTCACTCCTCACTCCTGACCCCTCACCCCTCACCTTACACTCCTCACTCCCCACTCCTCACCCCTACTTTTCACACCTCACCTTACACCCCTCACTCCTCACCCCTCACTCCTCACCTCTCACCTTTCACTCCTCACTCATCACCCCTCACTCCTCAACCCTCACCACTCCTCACTCCTCACCCCTCACCTTACACCCCTCACTCCTCACCCCTCACTCCTCACTCCTCACCCCTCCGTCCTCACCCATCCGTCCTCTGTCCTCACCCTTTAACCCTCACTCCTCACCCGTCACCCCTCACATTACACCCTCACTCCTCACCCCTCACTCCTCCCCCTCACTCCTCCCTCCTCACTCCTCCCCCCTCACTCCTCACTCCTCACTCCTCACCCCTTGCCCCTCACCCCTAACTCCTCACCCCTCACTCCTCACACCTCACTTTTCACCCCTCACTCCTCACCCCTCACTCCTCACCCCTCACTCCTCACCCCTCACTCCTCACCCCTCACTCCTCACCCCTCACTCCTCACCTTTCACCCCTCACTCCTCACCCCTCACTCCTCACTCCTCACCCCTCCCTCCACACCCATCCGTCCTCACCCCTCACCTTACACCCCTCACTCCCCACCCCTCACTCCACATCCCTCAGTCCACACCCCTCACTCCTCACCTATCACCTTACACCCTCACTCCTCACCCTTTAACCCTCACCCCTCACCTTCACCCTCACTCCTCACCCCTCACTCCTCACCCCTCACTCCTCACCCATCACTCCTCACCTCTCACCTTACACCCCTCACCTTACACCCCTCACCCCTCACCTTACACACCTCACCCCTCACCCCTCACCCTTTACCCCTCACTCCTCACTCCTCACCCCTCCTTCAGTCAATCGTGAGAAGGAAGGAGACAAAGGGACAAAGGTGAGCGTTAATATGACAAAGCTAAAACTGGAAAATCATGAACTTGAAAATCATGACCATTGACTCAAGGACAGTTGAGGCGCGGGGCTTGAGGATGTTCTCAGATGTGCACTGTACTCTCACATCTCCCATTCAGATAGTGATGAACAAGTCTGGAACGAGGACTTAGGATAATGAACAGCAGTGAATGGGAGTCTTGGACTGTGCAACCTCCACTTAATGAAAGTTTTACTGGCTCCAATGTAAGACACAGACAGATAGACAGACAGATACAAAGACAGAGACAGACACAGACGGACAGACAGACAGACAGACATACCGACAGGGAGACAGACGGACACAGAGGGACACAGACGGGCACAGACAGACAGATACACGGACAGAGACATAGACAGAGACAGAGACAGACGGACACAGACAGACAGACATATACAGGGACAGAGACATAGACAGAGATATAGACAGAGACAGACGGACACAGACAGACAGACAGATACAGGGACAGAGACATAGACAGAGTGTCAAGGCTCAGGAGAAGACACAGATGCAGACAGTTTCGAAGTAACAAAAGTTTATTACAAAAACCGGGGGGGCAGGCAAACAACAGATCAAGGGCAGGCAGCTCAGGGTCAGGGCAGGCAGAGGTCAGTAATCCAGGGTGGCGTGACAAGGTACAGAGAGGCAGGCAGGCACAGGGTCAGGGCAGGCAGAATGGTCTAAACCGAGAAAAACACGAACTAGAGAAAGACAGGAGCACGGAAAAAACACTGGTAGGCTTGACGAAACAAAACGAACTGGCAACGGAAAAACAGAGAACACAGTTATAAATACACTGGAGATAAATGGGGAAGATGGGTGACACCTAGAGGCGGATGGAGACGAGCACAAGTGCAGGTGGAACAGATCAGGTTGTGACATGTAATGTCATCATAACAAGCTGAATCTGAAGGGCCATTTTATTTTACTCCTCTCCTCTCTAAAACAATTTTTTTAAATTCTCTCCAAAACAAGACTGAAAAGATATCCAAGCTGTAAGGGCAAATGAGGACTCAGTGTTAAGAAAAGTTGACGATAAACAGCTTCTCTCCAAACTCAGGACTCAGAGCACTGCATGAAGACTTAAAAAGCTTACAGCTACCTCCCCTGCTCCAAAATATATAGACTCTTAAAATACAGCCACGGAGCAGTACCCTTTGATTCATCGAGTTAAATATACGTTTTTACATCTGCAGTCGTGAAGAAAATCCTTTATACTCACACATGGTGAGTTCTGGAAGGATTTCAGAAAAAAAATGTACTCTCCTCAGGTTCTATCCTCTACAATGCAAATAAAGAAGAAGAGACGTGTTTTATTCAACCTTCCTCCGAGCAAAGTGGATTTAATAAGAATAAAGAAGAAGAGATGTGTTTTTCTCTGCCTTCCTCCGAGCACGTGTAAAGACTGGTGCAGACTTAAATGTATGTAAGATTACTGTCCGATATTTCCATTTAGCTACGTCTGTATCTGTTGGGAAGGCTGCTATAACAACTGATATCTAAGATTACGTCAAAAAATACCTGTTGTGTGATCTCATCTTTTTTAACAGTATACCTTTTTAAAAAACAATGATCTGAATCATCATTTTAACAACAGTCCAATCCTTCACAAACCAATATGTTCTCATTATTGATTCAAGCAAGTGTTGAAATCAATACTCTCAAGACGTTATGTGCTGTATTGATGAGCGATGGATACTCTATACAGCTAGTTAGCCTGTGTACAATAGGTGCAGTGCAAGTGTTTGGTTTGATTGATTGATAGATTCAATTTTTTGGGGGTATTTATGCTCACCGTCGATAAAACTGAATAGAGCAGAATGCATAGTAACATCAAGACAGTACTTTAAAGTCAAGATACTAGATACAACGATAGTATACATTTAACAAGTATTGTCTTATCATTTCAGTTCCGTAGAAGATTGTGATAACAAGAATGAGTTCCCGTGGAGACCACCTGTTGTCAATCTGTTGCTAAGTGAAGGAAAGACTGTTCATCACATATCGTTATGAAAGATAAACTTATTAAAGTGGTTATTAAAGGAAGTTTTAGTTTATTCATCTTCCTGTTAAACTGTTGAACGTCACAGTGTATAATTGAGTTCAAGCACTCACAGACTACATCCCAGAAAGCACCCTGTTCCCTATTTAGTGCACTACTTTTGACCAGGGCTCACAGGGCACTATACACTATACACTATACAGGGAATAGGGTGCCATTTGAGACGCAGCCATATTGGATTAGATGTTCACAGATACAGTATGTTTCCTACACTTGTTTTAGTTGCTATGGAGACCAACACTTCGGTATGTCAATGAAGGAAGGAAACCTCTCTGAACTCAACATCATTAAATTACAATGAAAGAAAGATATGAGTTCTGTATTTAACAAGGAAAAAGGTGTCTTGTCTTCGATAGCACCTAGGCTATAGAAGGACTGTTCATTTTGAGGAGTGCAGTCAATGACATTCCTGCTCTTACCAACAATTATCCACCTCTTCAATATGATAGATGTGTTGTTTTCTTTGGCAGGCTATAGTAGTTTCATAGTAGGATTGTTCCACTTGAGGGGTAGGCTCCAGTCAATGACCTAGACCAGGCCTGGGCAAGGGCCGGCCCGGGGGCCGTTTGCGGTCAGAGACCTAATTCAATACGGCCCACGGAATCATGCCCAGATCGCATTAAGAATTTGAGATAGTAAAGTTTTGAAAAAACATATTTGTTATTCAAATTAAAAGCCCAATGAACACTCGCCTTTGTGTAATGATATAACTCCCACCACTTGTGGGACATTTATTTTGAAGGCACGTATTAGCTACATATTCGTCGCCAGACCCACTGGCTCCAGGTCATCTATAAGTCTTTGCTAGGTAAAACTCCGCCTTATCTCAGCTCTCTGGTCACAATAACAACACCCACCCGTAGCACGCGCTCCAGTAGGTATATCTCACTGGTCATCCCCAAAGCCAGCACCTCCTTTGGCCGCCTTTCCTTCCAGTTCTCTGCTGCCAATGACTGGAACAAATTGCAAAAATCGCTGGTTGGAGACTTATATCTCCCTCGCTAACTTTAAACATCAGCTATCTGAGCAGCTTACCAATCGCTGCAGCTGTACATAGCCCATCTGTAAATAGCCCATCCAATCTATCTACCTCATCCCCATATTGTTTTAATTTACTTTTTGCTCTTTTGCACACCAGTATTTCTACTTGCACATCATCTGCTCATCTATCACTCCAGTGTTAATTTGATACATTGTAATTACTTCGCTACTATGACCTATTTATTGCCTACCTCCTCACGCCATTTGCACACACTGTATATAGACTTTCTTTTTTTCTATTGTGTTATTGACTGTACGTTTGTTTATTCCATGTGTAACTCTGTGTTGTTGTTTGTGTCGCACTGCTTTGCTTTATCTTGGCCAGGTTGCAGTTGTAAATGAGAACTTCTTCTCAACTTGCCTACCTGGTTAAATAAAGGTGAAATAAATAAATTAAAATAAAAAATAACAACTGTACAACGACAGACAATGACTGACAGGCTGACACACACGTCACAGTTACAAATAGTAGCTAGCTAGAAATTGCGCCAAAATTAGTTTTTCAAAGATTTCAAAGAAAAGGAAAGTAGACAATGAATGTAGGGTGTTCCAGCAAGAGTGGACATCGAAATATTTCTTTATTGAGGTATCAGAGAAAGCTGTGTGCTTAGTGTGCAAAGAGAGTATCGCTGACTTGAAAGACTACAACCTGTCCTGACACTTCCAGACAAAGCATGTAGAGAAATATAGGAATATGTCTTCTGAGCAGAGGGCAAAGTGCATTGAAAGAGTTGCTTTCTCAGTTGCAAAAGCAGCAAGGACTTTTCGGAAAACGACAGAATTGCGAGAGCTAGCTATGTACTGTCCCACTTTCCCTATAAACATAGCAAGCCATTCGCTGAGGGTGAATTCATTAAAGAATGTTTAATTGACTCTGCAGCAATACTTTGCCCCGACAAGAAAGAGCTGTTTGAAAATGTTTCCCTGTCAAGACGAACAGTGACACGGCGTGTTGAGGACATCGCAGAGAATATGGAACAACAGTTGAAAGACAAGGTAAAGGATTTCACCTATTTCTCCTTGGCCCTGACCCCTCACTCCTCACCCAGCACCCCTCACTTCTCACCCCTCACTCCTCACCTTACACCCTCACTCCTCACCCAGCACCCCTCACTTCTCACCCCTCACCCCTTACTCCTCACCCTCTGAGAGCTGTGACCCGGCGCAATTGTTGATATTCTCACGAGGCATAACCCCAGACTTTGAAATTACAGAGGAGCTCGCTTCAGTGCAATCAATGAAGAGCACAACCACAGGGAACTATTTATCGGAGGAGGTAAATATGTGTGTGGCAAAGCTGGGACTGAGTTTTGAAAAGTTATCCAGTTGTGACCGCTAATGGGTGCACAAACACAGGAAAAACATTGGTCTTTTGAAAAGGATACAAAATCATGTAGCTAAACTGTACCCAGATCAGAAAATTATTTTCCTGCATTGCATTATTCACCAGGAGGTGCTCTGTAAATGTGTTCTGAAAATGAGCCATGTTGTGGATACAGTCACTAAAGTGGTACACTTCATAAGAGTAAACTCTTTATTAAACCACAGGCAGTTTGTCTCACTGTTGGAAGAGACAGAGTCAGGTCATGCAGATCTCCTCTACCACACAAACGTGAGATGGCTGAGTTTGGGGAAGGTGCAGATCTCCCCTACCAGACAAACGTGAGATGGCTGAGTTTGGGGAAGGTGCAGATCTCCCCTACCACACAAACGTGAGATGGCTGAGTTTGGGGAAGGTGCAGATCTCCCCTACCACACAAACGTGAGATGGCTGAGTTTGGGGAAGGTGCTTAAAAGGGTGTGGGACCTGAAGTCAGAGATTGCTGAGTTTTTGTAAATGAAAGGAAAATATGTGGATTTCCCTCAACTGCAAGATAAATAATGGTTGGCTGATTTTGCCTTCACTGTGGACATCATGGACCTCATGAATGTACTGAATTCCAAGCTACAAGGGAAGGGCCTTTTTGCACATCAGATTTACAGCCTTGTCAAAGCCTTCAAGGGAATATTACTCCTCCTGACCCGCCAAGTAGAAGCCAACAGTCTCACCCACCTTCCGACACTACTAGTCTGTTCCCTGTCAGATGACCAGCGGGAGAAGTATACATCGCTGCTGGGCGGTCTTTACTTGAACGACTCTAACTTTGTCAAGTAAGCACCAATCGGGGTCAAACAAAGCTAGCTAGATAGCCAATGAGCTGGGCTTTATGGGAGTATTTATGGAAATCATATATGTATATGTCGTAAAATGTAGCTACTAACCTTGTACGACAGCATGCCTTTTCCTTTTGGATTTTTTTTTTAAGGATATTCAGAATTATGAAGTTAAGAAAACTGGTTGTTTTGCAAATGTTGAACTTATAATATGGCTACTAATACTGGAAAAGCTAAATCAAAGTCCAAGTATACAGATTTGACGATATTCTTGCAGAAAAATGTAATATGAATGCAAATGTCTCCTTCACGATTTGCCCAAATGTACCTGGGTGACTTCACACTAAATATCATGTGGTTCGCTCATACTTAAAGTTATCCGTCTGAAACTTTGCACATACACTGACGCCATCTTGTGGACACCATCGGAATTACAACCAGAGTGATGGCTGGAACTGTGACCTTTCTGTTGCGGTTGGTGTTTTCTTTGTATTTTCTTCTACCAGATCTGTTGTGTTATATTCTTCTACATTCAATTCACATTTCCACAAACTTCAAAGAGTTTCCTTTCAAATGATACCAAGAAAATGCATATCCTTGCTTCAGGGCCTGAGCTACAGGCAGTTAGATTTGGGTATGTTATTTAGGCGAAAATTTAAGAAGAAAAAAAAGGCAGCTATCCCTAAGACGTTTTTTAATTAAAAAAATTAAAGTAAAATAAGTAGCATATCTGGACGTGATTTACAGTAGATATATCTGTCCACACAATCATACACATGATGTATAATCCTGTAATATGATTCTGGCCTGCAATGGCAAAAATATATTCTAATGTGGCCCTCCATGGAAAATATTTGCCCAGCCCTGACTATCCCCTACCTGCTCACAGAATAATGTGACTTGAACGATGGCTTTGCTAAACCGCTACATCACATGAATAAAATAAGAACTATCTCACTGACTGGCAATAATACCATATTAAAGTACTGTACATTATTGTACACACGACATCATATTACATGACAAGTGTACAACTTGTTTTACTGTTATTACATGTTAATTTAACAATAAACATGTAGAGAAATATGTTATATCTCTAAATAATGAAAGACCTACCTGTATTCACCCTTTCATAATGCAAACACCATTTTGTAAAACCCTCCGTTCCAGTTTGAATAGGTTAAGTAGAACAGTTATGGCTTAGGGGGAGCTCTGCAAACAAATTATGCAAAGTTGAAATGCCAGTGGAAGTCATAACCTGCTTTTAGCCACAGGCTCTACACATCAGGGTCTGAATACTAAACACTGAGCAACAGTGAATGTGTATCATTGCCTGAACCAGGGTCATCCTATGACGAGGTCAAATGCACACACACACATACATATCCGCGCCCACACACACACACACACACATACACACATACATATCCCTGCCCACACACACACACACACACATACACACACACATACATATCCGCGCCCACACACACACACACACACACACACACATACACATCCGCGCCCAAACACACACGCGCTCACACAAACGCACACACACGCACACACATTCAGCACCCCCAAGGTCTATGTAGGTGGCACAATAAACTACTGCTCTGTGTTAATCATGTCATTATATCTGAAATAATCTCTGTTCATCATGTCATTATATCTGAAATAATCTCTGTTCATCATGTCATTGTATCTGAAATAATCTCTGTTCATCATGTCATTGTATCTGAAATAATCTCTGTTCATCATGTCATTGTATCTGATATAATCTCTGTTCATCATGTCATTGTATCTGAAATAATCTCTGTTCATCATGTCATTGTATCTGATATAATCTCTGTTCATCATGTCATTATATCTGAAATAATCTCTGTTTATCATGTCATTGTATCTAATATAATCTCTGTTTATCATTGTATCTGAAATAATCTCTGTTCATCATGTCATTGTATCTGAAATAATCTCTGTTCATCATGTCATTATATCTGAAATAATCTCTGTTTATCATGTCATTGTATCTGAAATAATCTCTGTTTATCATTGTATCTGAAATAATCTCTGTTCATCATGTCATTGTATCTGATGTAATCTCTGTTCATCATGTCATTATATCTGAAATAATCTCTGTTTATCATGTCATTGTATCTAATATAATCTCTGTTTATCATTGTATCTGAAATAATCTCTGTTCATCATGTCATTGTATCTGAAATAATCTCTGTTCATCATGTCATTGTATCTGAAATAATCTCTGTTCATCATGTCATTGTATCTGATATAATCTCTGTTCATCATGTCATTGTATCTGAAATAATCTCTGTTTATCATGTCATTGTATCTGAAATAATCTCTGTTCATCATGTCATTGTATCTGAAATAATCTCTGTTTATCATGTCATTATATCTGAAATAATCTCTGTTCATCATGTCATTGTATCTGATATAATCTCTGTTCATCATGTCATTGTATCTGAAATAATCTCTGTTTATCATGTCATTGTATCTGATATAATCTCTGTTCATCATGTCATTGTATCTGATATAATCTCTGTTCATCATGTCATTGTATCTGAAATAATCTCTGTTCATCATGTCACTATATCTGAAATAATCTCTGTTCATCATGTCATTATATCTGAAATAATCTCTGTTCATCATGTCATTGTATTCTAAATAATCTCTGTTCATCATGTCATTATATCTGAAATAATCTCTGTTCATCATGTCATTGTATCTGAAATAATCTCTGTTTATCATGTCATTGTATCTGAACTAATCTCTGTTCATCTTGTCATTGTATTTGAAATAATCTCTGTTCGTCATTGTATCTGAAATAATCTCTGTTCGTCATTGCATCTGAAATAATCTCTGTTTATCATGTCATTGTATCTGAACTAATCTCTGTTCATCTTGTCATTGTATTTGAAATAATCTCTGTTCGTCATTGTATCTGAAATAATCTCTGTTCGTCATTGCATCTGAAATAATCTCTGTTCATCATGTCATTGTATCTGAAATAATCTCTGTTCGTCATTGCATCTGAAATAATCTCTGTTCATCATGTCATTGTATCTGATATAATCTCTGTTCATCATGTCATTGTATCTGAAATAATCTATGTTCATCATGTCATTGTATCTGATATAATCTCTGTTCATCATGTCATTATATCTGAAATAATCTATGTTTATCATGTCATTGTATCTAATATAATCTCTGTTTATCATTGTATCTGAAATAATCTCTGTTCATCATGTCATTGTATCTGAAATAATCTCTGTTCATCATGTCATTATATCTGAAATAATCTCTGTTTATCATGTCATTGTATCTGAAATAATCTCTGTTTATCATTGTATCTGAAATAATCTCTGTTCATCATGTCATTGTATCTGATATAATCTCTGTTCATCATGTCATTGTATCTAATATAATCTCTGTTTATCATTGTATCTGAAATAATCTCTGTTCATCATGTCATTGTATCTGATATAATCTCTGTTCATCATGTCATTATATCTGAAATAATCTCTGTTTATCATGTCATTGTATCTAATATAATCTCTGTTTATCATTGTATCTGAAATAATCTCTGTTCATCATGTCATTGTATCTGAAATAATCTCTGTTCATCATGTCATTGTATCTGAAATAATATCTGTTCATCATGTCATTGTATCTGAAATAATCTCTGTTTATCATGTCATTGTATCTGAAATAATCTCTGTTCATCATGTCATTGTATCTGAAATAATCTCTGTTTATCATGTCATTATATCTGAAATAATCTCTGTTCATCATGTCATTGTATCTGATATAATCTCTGTTCATCATGTCATTGTATCTGAAATAATCTCTGTTCATCATGTCACTATATCTGAAATAATCTCTGTTCATCATGTCATTATATCTGAAATAATCTCTGTTCATCATGTCATTGTATTCTAAATAATCTCTGTTCATCATGTCATTATATCTGAAATAATCTCTGTTCATCATGTCATTGTATCTGAAATAATCTCTGTTTATCATGTCATTGTATCTGAACTAATCTCTGTTCATCTTGTCATTGTATTTGAAATAATCTCTGTTCGTCATTGTATCTGAAATAATCTCTGTTCGTCATTGCATCTGAAATAATCTCTGTTTGTCATTGTATCTGAAATAATCTCTGTTCATCTTGTCATTGTATTCTAAATAATCTCTGTTCATCATGTCATTGTATCTGAAATAATCTCTGTTCATCATGTCATTGTATCGGAAATAATCTCTGTTTATCATGTCATAGTATCTGATATAATCTCTGTTTATCATGTCATTGTATCTGAAATAATCTCTGTTCATCATGTCATTGTATCTGAAATAATCTCTGTTCATCATGTCATTATATCTGAAATAATCTCTGTTTATCATGTCATTGTATCTGAAATAATCTCTGTTTATCATTGTATCTGAAATAATCTCTGTTCATCATGTCATTGTATCTGATATAATCTCTGTTCATCATGTCATTATATCTGAAATAATCTCTGTTTATCATGTCATTGTATCTAATATAATCTCTGTTCATCATTGTATCTGAAATAATCTCTGTTCATCATGTCATTGTATCTGAAATAATATCTGTTCATCATGTCATTGTATCTGATATAATCTCTGTTTATCATGTCATTGTATCTGAAATAATCTCTGTTCATCATGTCATTGTATCTGAAATAATCTCTGTTTATCATGTCATTATATCTGAAATAATCTCTGTTCATCATGTCATTGTATCTGATATAATCTCTGTTCATCATGTCATTGTATCTGAAATAATCTCTGTTCATCATGTCACTATATCTGAAATAATCTCTGTTCATCATGTCATTGTATCTAATATAATCTCTGTTTATCATTGTATCTGAAATAATCTCTGTTCATCATGTCATTGTATCTGAAATAATCTCTGTTCATCATGTCATTATATCTGAAATAATCTCTGTTTATCATGTCATTGTATCTGAAATAATCTCTGTTTATCATTGTATCTGAAATAATCTCTGTTCATCATGTCATTGTATCTGATATAATCTCTGTTCATCATGTCATTGTATCTAATATAATCTCTGTTTATCATTGTATCTGAAATAATCTCTGTTCATCATGTCATTGTATCTGATATAATCTCTGTTCATCATGTCATTATATCTGAAATAATCTCTGTTTATCATGTCATTGTATCTAATATAATCTCTGTTTATCATTGTATCTGAAATAATCTCTGTTCATCATGTCATTGTATCTGAAATAATCTCTGTTCATCATGTCATTGTATCTGAAATAATATCTGTTCATCATGTCATTGTATCTGATATAATCTCTGTTCATCATGTCATTGTATCTGAAATAATCTCTGTTTATCATGTCATTGTATCTGAAATAATCTCTGTTCATCATGTCATTGTATCTGAAATAATCTCTGTTTATCATGTCATTATATCTGAAATAATCTCTGTTCATCATGTCATTGTATCTGATATAATCTCTGTTCATCATGTCATTGTATCTGAAATAATCTCTGTTCATCATGTCACTATATCTGAAATAATCTCTGTTCATCATGTCATTATATCTGAAATAATCTCTGTTCATCATGTCATTGTATTCTAAATAATCTCTGTTCATCATGTCATTATATCTGAAATAATCTCTGTTCATCATGTCATTGTATCTGAAATAATCTCTGTTTATCATGTCATTGTATCTGAACTAATCTCTGTTCATCTTGTCATTGTATTTGAAATAATCTCTGTTCGTCATTGTATCTGAAATAATCTCTGTTCGTCATTGCATCTGAAATAATCTCTGTTCGTCATTGTATCTGAAATAATCTCTGTTCATCTTGTCATTGTATTCTAAATAATCTCTGTTCATCATGTCATTGTATCTGAAATAATCTCTGTTCATCATGTCATTGTATCTGATATAATCTCTGTTTATCATGTCATTGTATCTGAAATAATCTCTGTTCATCATGTCATTGTATCTGAAATAATCTCTGTTCATCATGTCATTATATCTGAAATAATCTCTGTTTATCATGTCATTGTATCTGAAATAATCTCTGTTTATCATTGTATCTGAAATAATCTCTGTTCATCATGTCATTGTATCTGATATAATCTCTGTTCATCATGTCATTATATCTGAAATAATCTCTGTTTATCATGTCATTGTATCTAATATAATCTCTGTTCATCATTGTATCTGAAATAATCTCTGTTCATCATGTCATTGTATCTGAAATAATATCTGTTCATCATGTCATTGTATCTGATATAATCTCTGTTCATCATGTCATTGTATCTGAAATAATCTCTGTTTATCATGTCATTGTATCTGAAATAATCTCTGTTCATCATGTCATTGTATCTGAAATAATCTCTGTTTATCATGTCATTATATCTGAAATAATCTCTGTTCATCATGTCATTGTATCTGATATAATCTCTGTTCATCATGTCATTGTATCTGAAATAATCTCTGTTCATCATGTCACTATATCTGAAATAATCTCTGTTCATCATGTCATTATATCTGAAATAATCTCTGTTCATCATGTCATTGTATTCTAAATAATCTCTGTTCATCATGTCATTATATCTGAAATAATCTCTGTACATCATGTCATTGTATCTGAAATAATCTCTGTTTATCATGTCATTGTATCTGAACTAATCTCTGTTCATCTTGTCATTGTATTTGAAATAATCTCTGTTCGTCATTGTATCTGAAATAATCTCTGTTCGTCATTGCATCTGAAATAATCTCTGTTCGTCATTGTATCTGAAATAATCTCTGTTCGTCATTGTATCTGAAATAATCTCTGTTCATCATGTCATTGTATCTGAAATAATCTCTGTTTATCATGTCATAGTATCTGATATAATCTCTGTTTATCATGTCATTGTATCGGAAATAATCTCTGCTTATCATGTCATAGTATCTGATATAATCTCTGTTTATCATGTCATTGTATCTGAAATAATCTCTGTTTATCATGTCATTATATCTGAAATAATCTCTGTTCATCATGTCATTGTATCTGAAATAGTCTCTGTTCCTCATGTCATTGTATCTGGCGTGCTTTGTCAGTTAACAGTTCACAGATAAAGAAGAACAAGGGAAGGTAAACTATGTAGAGCTATAATTGTTGACTATAATTAGTAGGGATGTGCATCTCTCCTTTCATGAGCTCTGATACAAGAACGATACATTTCAGTTTGAAACGTTTATGTGCGAAATTAGGGTCCTAGCCTGTTCATTTGATTGAAAAAGTGATTGATTTGGTTTTCTGACCGATGCATGCTTAACCCTTGTATATTGTTCGGGTCTGTGGGACCCAATTTCATTATTTACCAGAAGAAAAATGATAGAATTGATATTTTTGTTCAACCTGAGACTCATTGGACTTGGTTCATTTTCTGTAAATGAGCACATTTTCATTGAATGCACACTGTGCACCCCCCTCGGCACCGAAGACGTGGATGTTGATTAAGGCAGACCCCCTGCACTCTCTGATTCAAAGGGGTTGGATTAAATGCGGAAGACACATTTCAGTTGAATAAATTCATTTAGACAACTGACTAGATATCCCCCTTTCCCCTTCCTACACATTTATATTATATATATGTGGTGTTCTGGTCCACTGGACCCGAGGGTAATAAAAGTGTGGAAAAGTGTGTGTGTAGGTGAAAACAAGTAAAAATGAAACAAAAATGTTTGCTGTGTGCCTCTTCACTCTGTCTTCCTCCTTCCTGTGCCTGCTGTTTCAACATAGCACCAAGAACCTGTCTGTCTCCCTGTCTGTCTGCCCGTCTCCTGCTTTTCTCGCACTCTTTACCCTTTGTAGTGTGTGAAACTACACAGTGTCTTGTGGGAACCTGCACAATGTTATTTCTATACATTATTTCTATACATTATTTCGATGCATTATAAAAAAAATATATATATATATATTTTCCCACACTCTACCCCAGCAAGGTGCAAATTGGGGGAGGGTCAGAACAAATAAATAGCTTTGCATGTGTGGCTCCTTACAACAATCAATCAGTATGGCAAAAATAATTTCTGCTCAGAGGGCATTAGAAATTATTTTTGCAGAGAGAGAAGCTAGCATGGAAGGAGCGTCTTCCACTTTGGAAGATGAAGAATGTTCCGAATATGAGGATCATGTCTCCGTCAATTCAGAGTCTGACAGTGAGTTGGAAGAAGAGGATGAAATTGACCCTCAGCCAGGCCCAGGACCAGCCCGTCAGCAGCCAGCCCCAGGACCAGCCAATCAGCAGCCAGCCCCAGGACCAGCCAATCAGCAGCCAGCCCCAGGACCAGCCCGTCAGCAACCAGCTCATCAGCAGCCTGCAGGAGGAGAAGTATGGATGTAAAAAAAAAAGTGAAATTGAATGGTCTTCTTAACAAGGAATGAGCCACCCCGCATGGCTGCCAATGTGATGAGGATGTAACCAGGGCCGAGGCGAATGGCGGTTACTCATGTGCAGGACATAAAGTCTTCTTCTGAACTGTTCATCCCAGACACCATCCAGAAAATCATTCTGGACTGCACAAATTTGGAAGAAATGCATGTTTTTGGAGAGAGAGGAGATGGCCCAAACTCATTTACATGCATACTTTGGGGTTCTTATACTTACTGGTGTTTTCAGATCCAATGTGGAATCCACAGAATCCCTGTGGGATGCAGAAACTGATCCAATGTGGAGTCCACAGAATCCCTGTGGGATGCAGAAACTGGCAGAGAACTTTTCCGTGCAACAATGTCTCAGGAAAACTTCCACATTATTTCCAGGATTATCCGCTTCGATAACCGAGACACCAGACCAGCTCGGCGACAGAGAGACTGACAGAGTCGTGTGTATAGGTGGCAGGGAAGTCAGGCGCAGGAGAATCAAACTTAATGAAATGGAGTTGTTGCCACTATAGGGGGTGCTGTTTTCGCATTAGCATAATTTCCTCTACAGATTAAACTGCCTCTTATTCAATTATTGCTCTTACATATGCATATAATTAATACCATTGGATAGAAAACAATCTATAGTTTCTAAAACCGTTTCAATTTTGTCTCTGAGTTAAACAGAAGTCATTTGACAGCACTTTCCCTGACCAAGAAGAAGAATGCAAGATGTGTATGCTCGCTTCAACGCTCTGCCTATATATGGTCACGCCACCTATGACCCGAAACACACTTCATTCGTCTTCCTCTGGGTGTCAAGAGGACGTCAGAGGAGAAATTTTTTGTTTACCTTGTACTGACGTGAAATAAGACCTATTTCTTTGGCGTGACCGACAACTTCCGGTTCTCTGACTCGCGCTATTTGGAGGTGCGATTGTCTACTGTTTTGCTGCCGTTATGGATGAAAACTATCTCCGTCTCGAAGTTTGTTTGATACATGTGACCATATCATCTTAATGTATGTTTTTTCAATATAGTTTAATCAGATTATTTGAATTTTTTCGGGAGTTTTGCCGTGTTCCGTTCTGTGACTTTTTTTTACTTTGGCCAGTCGACCAGTACATATGCTAAATGAAGAGGGAAAGTTGCCATTATGAATGGATTGAACGACTCATCAGGACTAAGGACACATTGATCAACATTCTGATGAAAGATCAGCAATAGTAAGACCCAATTTACGATGTTATTTCATATATCTGTCGTGCATGTGAACTGGTCGCGGGCGCCCAGCTGGTTCTGGCTGGCGTGGCTATGCTAATTTAGCGCTACATTTTGTTTTCGCTATAAAACATTTAATAAATCTGAAATATTGTTTGGATTCACCAGATGTTGGGCTTTCAATATCTGTACGCTGTGTATTTTCTGAAATGTTTTAAGATAAGTAATTAGTTATATGACGTTGGTCTCTGTAATTGTTCTGGCTGCGTCAGCACTATTTCAGATTGCAGCTGCAATGTAGAACTGTGATTTATACCTGAAAAATGCACATTTTTCAAAAAAAAACTATGCTATACCATAAATATGTTATCAGACTGTCATCTTATGAAGTTGTTTCTTGGTTGTTGGCTATATATATTTTTATTTAGTCGAATTAGTGATAGCTACTGACGCAGGAAAAAACTGTTGGAGTAAAAAAATTGTGTCTTATGCTAACGTGGTTAGCTAATAGATTTACATATTGTGTCTTCCCTGTAAAACATTTTAAAAATCTGAAATGGTGGCTTTATTCACAAGATCTGTATCTTTCATCTGGTGTCTTGGACTTGTGATTTAATGATATTTAGATGCTACAATTTACTTGTGACGCTATGCTAGCTATGCTACTCAGTGGGGGGGGAGTGGGGGGTGATCCCGGATCCGGGTTGGTGACTCGTTAAAGGTTAACCTTTAATAGCACCAAGAACCTGTCTGTCTCCAATAGTGCTGACGCAGCCAGAACAATTACAGAGACCAACGTCATATAACTAATTACTTATCTTAAAACATTTCAGAAAAATACACAGCGTACAGATATTGAAAGCCCAACATCTGGTGAATCCAAACAATATTTCAGATTTATTAAATGTTTTATAGCGAAAACAAAATGTAGCGCTAAATTAGCATAGCCACGCCAGCCAGAACCAGCTGGGCGCCCGCGACCAGTTCACATGCACGACAGATATATGAAATAACATCGTAAATTGGGTCTTACTATTGCTGATCTTTCATCAGAATGTTGATCAATGTGTCCTTAGTCCTGATGAGTCGTTCAATCCATTCATAATGGCAACTTTCCCTCTTCATTTAGCATATGTACTGGTCGACTGGCCAAAGTAAAAAAAAGTCACAGAACGGAACACGGCAAAACTCCCGAAAAAATTCAAATAATCTGATTAAACTATATTGAAAAAACATACATTAAGATGATATGGTCACATGTATCAAACAAACTTCGAGACGGAGATAGTTTTCATCCGTAACGGCAGCAAAACAGTAGACAATCGCACCTCCAAATAGCGCGAATCAGAGAACCGGAAGTTGTCGGTCACGCCAAAGAAATAGGTCTTATTTCACGTCAGTACAAGGTAAACAAAAAATTTCTCCTCTGACGTCCTCTTGACACCCAGAGGAAGACGAATGAAGTGTGTTTCGGGTCATAGGTGGCGTGACCATATATAGGCAGAGCGTTGAAGCGAGCATACACATCTTGCATTCTTCTTCTTGGTCAGGGAAAGTGCTGTCAAATGACTTCTGTTTAACTCAGAGACAAAATTGAAACGGTTTTAGAAACTATAGATTGTTTTCTATCCAATGGTATTAATTATATGCATATGTAAGAGCAATAATTGAATAAGAGGCAGTTTAATCTGTAGAGGAAATTATGCTAATGCGAAAACAGCACCCCCTATAGTGGCAACAACTCCATTTCATTAAGTTTGATTCTCCTGCGCCTGACTTCCCTGCCACCTATACACACGACTCTGTCAGTCTCTCTGTCGCCGAGCTGGTCTGGTGTCTCGGTTATCGAAGCGGATAATCCTGGAAATAATGTGGAAGTTTTCCTGAGACATTGTTGCACGGAAAAGTTCTCTGCCAGTTTCTGCATCCCACAGGGATTCTGTGGACTCCACATTGGATCAGTTTCTGCATCCCACAGGGATTCTGTGGATTCCACATTGGATCTGAAAACACCAGTAAGTATAAGAACCCCAAAGTATGCATGTAAATGAGTTTGGGCCATCTCCTCTCTCTCCAAAAACATGCATTTCTTCCAAATTTGTGCAGTCCAGAATGATTTTCTGGATGGTGTCTGGGATGAACAGTTCAGAAGAAGACTTTATGTCCTGCACATGAGTAACCGCCATTCGCCTCGGCCCTGGTTACATCCTCATCACATTGGCAGCCATGCGGGGTGGCTCATTCCTTGTTAAGAAGACCATTCAATTTCACTTTTTTTTTACATCCATACTTCTCCTCCTGCAGGCTGCTGATGAGCTGGTTGCTGACGGGCTGGTCCTGGGGCTGGCTGCTGATTGGCTGGTCCTGGGGCTGGCTGCTGATTGGCTGGTCCTGGGGCTGGCTGCTGACGGGCTGGTCCTGGGCCTGGCTGAGGGTCAATTTCATCCTCTTCTTCCAACTCACTGTCAGACTCTGAATTGACGGAGACATGATCCTCATATTCGGAACATTCTTCATCTTCCAAAGTGGAAGACGCTCCTTCCATGCTAGCTTCTCTCTCTGCAAAAATAATTTCTAATGCCCTCTGAGCAGAAATTATTTTTGCCATACTGATTGATTGTTGTAAGGAGCCACACATGCAAAGCTATTTATTTGTTCTGACCCTCCCCCAATTTGCACCTTGCTGGGGTAGAGTGTGGGAAAATATATATATATATATTTTTTTTATAATGCATCGAAATAATGTATAGAAATAATGTATAGAAATAACATTGTGCAGGTTCCCACAAGACACTGTGTAGTTTCACACACTACAAAGGGTAAAGAGTGCGAGAAAAGCCAACCTCTTGTGTTGTCTTCAGGGTCAAAAATGACCACTATGTTTAACAGCAGAGAAAACACACTAAATAAAAAAAAAAATAACTTGAAATTTGATTACTTTTTCTAGATTGACCCCAACATTAGAAAAAGTGAAACATCGCCTTTGTTCATATTTCCATGAAAGCTGTACACCATCAGGGTACAAAGATTGTCTTAGGATAATTTTTTGACCCGGCAGTTTTAAATTCATTTACACATCACAAAAACCACAAACACACACACAATGAGAAATTAAGATTATGTGCTACTGATTGAACTCAGGCAGCAGCTCCTGAAGAGGATGATCACCATGGTTGACACAGTTAGAAAGAACAAGCCTGAGCTCTCCCCTGCACTCCTCGCAACAACGGGGAGAGAGGCCTTCTCATCAAAGTTTGCCTTCACCCCCACCACCACTCTAGTTTCTTACCTCCCAAAGAGGAACAAGAATGTGGTCCTCCTGAGCACACTGCACAAAACGGCTGAGATCAGTGATCGTGAGGACAGGAAGCCAGCCATCATCATGGACTACAAACACAGCAAAGGAGGCGTGGACAACCTGGACAAGGTGACTGGAACTTACAGCTGCAGGAGGATGGCTGCCCGCTGGCCCATGGTCATCTTCCATAACATCATTGATGTGTCCTCATACAATGCCTTCGTGACATGGAACAAGATCAACCCTACCTGGATGCCTGATAAGCAGAACAAGAGGAGGGTGTTCCTGGAGCAGCTGGGAAAGGCACTTGTAACCCCACACATTCAAAGAGGCTCTGCAGCGCTTGTGAAAGCTCTTCAGGGGTCAGAATCTTGTCCTGATTCACCTGAGGCTGCAGCTGGGGCAGGCAAGAGGAGGAGATGCCAATTCTGCCCCCAAAAGAAGGACTGGAAAACAAATACTATGTGCTGCACATGTGAGAAATGCATCTGCATAGTCCATGCACACACATTTGCATGATGTCTTACATGTGCTAATTAGAGTTGATTGATTTATGTTCTTCACATTTTTGTTTTGTATCTATTATCTTATTATATTTGTATGTATTGTTGTTGTTTATACACCTTGTGGGTGGGGGCAATGGTTAAAAAAATGGGAGAAGACTAGTATTTTCTAGTGGAATTTTACAGTGCAGGGCACAGGGAGGGTAGTGTGTTTTTATACGGTACAGGAGACAGGGGAGGGTAGTGTGTTTTTATACAGTACAGAACACAGGGGAGGGTAGTGTGTTTTTTTTTACAGTACAGGGCACAGGGGAGGGTAGTGTGTTTTTATACAGTACAGGTCACAGGGGAGGGTAGTGTGTTTTTTACAGTACGGGGCACAGGGGAGGGTAGTGATTTTTTTTTTACAGTAGCGGGCACAGGGGTGGCTAGTGATTTTTTTTACAGTAGAGGGCACAGGGGAGGGTAGTGTGTCTTTTTACAGTACAGAGCACAGGAGAGGGTAGTGTGTTTTTTTACAGTACAGGGCAAAGTGGAAGGTAGTGAGTTTTATACAGTACAGGGCACAGGGGAAGGTAGTGAGTTTTATACAGTACAGGGCACAGGGGAAGGTAGTGTGGTGTTTTACAGTACAAGGCACAGGGGAAGGTAGTGTGTTTTTTTACAGTACAGGGCACAGGGGAGGGTAGTGAGTTTTTTTTACAGTACAGGGCACAGGGGAGGGTAGTGTGTTTTTTTTTACAGTACAGGGCACAGGGAAGGGAAGTGTGTTTTTTTACAGTACAGGGCACAGGGGAAGGTAGTGTGTTTTTTTACAGTAGAGGGCACAGGGGAAGGTAGTGTGTTTTTTTACAGTAGAGGGCACAGGGGAGGGTAGTGTGTTTTTTTACAGTACAGGGCACAGGGGAAGGTAGTGTGTTTTTTTACAGTACAGGACACAGGGGAGGGTAGTGTGTTTTTTTTACAGTAGAGGGCACAGGGGAAGGTAGTGTGTTTATTTGCCTGATTTACATTCACTCTTTTGCAGGTTTAATGTATAGTGTCTTCCATCTTAGCCACATTTACTCATCTGTTTGCATGCGCCTCCCATTTATCAAGGTGTTTTGGTACTTCCTTTGTACACTTTTCTTTTCCGTACGCTAACTACACCTCAGGTCTGTGTAGTTTACCAGTCGAAATGTCTATCCTGCCCTCTACCCACCATTCGTAGTGACAAATGTGGTAGGTGGATCGTTTGTCCAAATCTGCAGTAGGCTTACTAGTTCAATATGAATCCACAAGAACCAATAGGATTCGCCGATAAGCAGCGGAGAGGCCAGGGGCATCATTGCAGCATGAAAGAACAGTGAAGACACGAGACATGCATTTCAAAAAGCTCCCCTATCGGCCTTGTTTACTCACTCACTCATCCCCGTCGCGCCAGCTGGCGCATAGGGCAGCAACAAAGGCACTCTATTTCTGTCTGTCTCCGGCCATCTTCTCCACCACGGTCCAGCTCTGCTGATGTTGTTGGAAGCTCTGTCTCGATTGTACACCGTCAGGTTGTCTTGGGCCTCCCCACTCTTAGTTCTGCCCTCTGGAGCCCAATGGACAACTATTTTGTGGAATAGAGTGTCCAATCCAGCGGCATCTCTTGAGTATAGCATGCCATGGCTTCCTGCTTTGTTTGTCTAAGGAGGTTTGTGTTTGAGATTGTGTTTGGCCAGAAGATGTGTATGACTCTCCGGAGACAAGTTGTGTGGAAGGTAGATCGTTTTTTCCCCCCCCAGGTCTGCTTCTGTCATTTTCCAGCATTCTGAACCATAAAGGAGAGTTGCCAGTTCCAGTTAGTTTCTCTGATATATTTTGAGTGTTGTATTTGTGCTGCATTGTCTGAATTTCTAGACTTTTTATTGAACTTCTTAAAGATTGTTCTTGCTTTATTTATTCTTCTGCAGATGTCTTTGCTGGTGCCTCCATCGTGGCATATGATGATCCCAAGGTAAGTCAAGCGGTGTGTTAATAACTCCAGGTGTCCTGTTTCTTGATTTTTGACTGATTTTACTGTGTTGATGTTGATGGGCATGACCGTTGTCTTGCTACAGCTGATAACCAGGCCCTACTTGCTGGTCAAAGGACTGGACTCTGTCAGTGTTGTCTTGTAGATGTTGTACGTGATAATAAAAGAGCCACAGGTTATCAGGAAGTCAAGGTCTTCGAGAGCACAAGACAAAGGGCCATTGTATTCATCTGATCTTCTGTTGTTCGCTACATCACGATCCATTTCCCAGGTTGAAGAGTAAGGCCGACGTCACACAACCTTGACATACTCTAGACTTCACAGCAAAGCTCATGTTGCTCGTTCCCACAGTGCGTGAACAGTTGCGTGTAGAGCTGTTTTTTTTGGTGTTATTTAACAACATGGGTGGGGATTCTATGAATTCTTAAGATATTCAATAGGCTTTCGTAGTGAATGCTGTCAAAAGCCTTCTGGAAGTCAATAAAGTTGATGTAAAGTTTCCATTGCCACTCACTACATTGCTCAATGATGTTCCTGAGGATGAACATCTGGTCTGTACAGCTCCTTCCTCCCCTATGATGTTCCTGAGGGTGAAGATCTGCTCTGTACAGCGCCTTCCTCGCCTATGATGTTCCTGAAGGTGAAGATCTGATCTGTACAGCTCCTTCCTCCCCTATGATGTTCCTGAGGGTGAAGATCTGCTCTGTACAGCGCCTTCCTCCCCTATGATGTTCCTGAAGGTGAAGATCTGATCTGTACAGCTCCTTCCTCCCCTATGATGTTCCTGAAGGTGAAGATCTGGTCTGTACAGCGCCTTCCTCCCCTATGATGTTCCTGAAGGTGAAGATCTGATCTGTACAGCTCCTTCCTCCCCTATGATGTTCCTGAAGGTGAAGATCTGATCTGTACAGCTTCTTCCTCCCCTATGATGTTCCTAATGGTGAAGATCTGATCTGTACAGCGCCTTCCTCCCCTATGATGTTCCTGGGGGTGAAGTTCTGCTCTGTACAGCTCCTTTCTCCCTTAAACCAGCATGTTCATTCCAAAGCACTTTGTTTACAGCTGAAGACATCCATTGTACAATAATATTTGCAAAAGATCTTGCTGGCAACGGAGTGTGAATTCTCTCCAGTCGTTGCAATCATATAGTGTGCCCTTCTTAGGTAACCTGTACGATGACACCCTTGGTCCAATCTGAAGGTATCTTTCCCTTCATCCAGATGTCAATGAAGAGTGGAAGAAGGACTGTTTGCAGCCCAACACTGGATGGGTTTTAGAACTGTTCTGCATTGAGGTAATCAGGTCCTGGAGCTTCTCATTAGTGACTTGGTGGTAGTGATTATTTATTCTTTGGTTGGTGGGTCTGTGTTTATGGCTATATCTTCTGGAACAGCTTCAGTTGTTTTAATTGGATCCGAAGGAGGTTCTCTGTTGATCTCGTTCAGGAGGTAAACACAATTATCCTACCTTGACTAGCTGACAACACCACAACGCAATGAATAGTTACATTATCATTTTCAAAGTGAGTACAAATTAGACTATAGGGGGAAAAAGTAGTGAAAATGACATTTAGAACAACCCAGTAAGGTCCTGTACAGTATGCTCCTAGCAGGCCCAGTAAGGTCCTGTACAGTATGCTCCCAGCAGACCCAGTAAGGTCCCGTACAGTATGCTCCCAGCAGGCCCAGTAAGGTCCTGTACAGTATGCTCCCAGCAGACCCAGTAAGGTCCCGTACAGTATGCTCCCAGCAGGCCCAGTAAGGTCACGTATAGTATGCTCTCAGCAGGCCCAGTAAGGTCCTGTACAGTATGCTCCTAGCAGGCCCAGTAAGGTCCTGTACAGTATGCTCCCAGCAGGCCCAGTAAGGTCCTGTACAGTATGCTCCCAGCAGACCCAGTAAGGTCCCGTACAGTATGCTCCCAGCAGGCCCAGTAAGGTCCTGTACAGTATGCTCCCAGCAGACCCAGTAAGGTCCCGTACAGTATGCTCCCAGCAGGCCCAGTAAGGTCACGTATAGTATGCTCTCAGCAGGCCCAGTAAGGTCCTGTACAGTATGCTCCCAGCAGGCCCAGTAAGGTCCTGTACAGTATGCTCCCAGCAGGCCCAGTAAGGTCCTGTACAGTATGCTCCTAGCAGGCCCAGTAAGGTCCTGTACAGTATGCTCCTAGCAGGCCAAGTAAGGTCCCGTACAGTATGCTCCCAGCAGGCCCAGTAAGGTCCTGTACAGTATGCTCCCAGCAGACCCAGTAAGGTCCCGTACAGTATGCTCCCAGCAGGCCCAGTAAGGTCCCATACAGTATGCTCCCAGCAGGCCCAGTAAGGTCCCGTACAGTATGCTCCCAGCAGGCCCAGTAAGGTCCCGTACAGTATGCTCCCAGCAGGCCCAGTAAGGTCCTGTACAGTATGCTCCTAGCAGGCCCAGTAAGGTCCTGTACAGTATGCTCCTAGCAGGCCCAGTAAGGTCCCGTACAGTATGCTCCCAGCAGGCCCAGTAAGGTCCTGTACAGTATGCTCCCAGCAGACCCAGTAAGGTCCCGTACAGTATGCTCCCAGCAGACCCAGTAAGGTCCTGTACAGTATGCTCCCAGCAGGCCCAGTAAGGTCCTGTACAGTATGCTCTCAGCAGGCCCAGTAAGGTCCTGTACAGTATGCTCCCACAGGCCCAGTAAGGTCCTATACAGTATGCTCCCAGCAGGCCCAGTAAGGTCCTATACAGTATGCTCCCAGCAGGCCCAGTAAGGTCCTGTACAGTATGCTCCCACAGTCCCAGTAAGGTCCCGTACAGTATGCTCCCAGCAGACCCAGTAAGGTCCCGTACAGTATGCTCCCACAGACCCAGTAAGGTCCTGTACAGTATGCTCTCAAAGGCCCAGTAAGGTCCCGTACAGTATGCTCCCAGCAGGCCCAGTAAGGTCCTGTACAGTATGCTCCCAGCAGACCCAGTAAGGTCCCGTACAGTATGCTCCCAGCAGACCCAGTAAGGTCCTGTACAGTATGCTCCCAGCAGGCCCAGTAAGGTCCTGTACAGTATGCTCTCAGCAGGCCCAGTAAGGTCCTGTACAGTATGCTCCCACAGGCCCAGTAAGGTCCTATACAGTATGCTCCCAGCAGGCCCAGTAAGGTCCTATACAGTATGCTCCCAGCAGGCCCAGTAAGGTCCTGTACAGTATGCTCCCACAGGCCCAGTAAGGTCCCGTACAGTATGCTCCCAGCAGACCCAGTAAGGTCCCGTACAGTATGCTCCCACAGACCCAGTAAGGTCCTGTACAGTATGCTCTCAAAGGCCCAGTAAGGTCCCGTACAGTATGCTCCCAGCAGACCCAGTAAGGTCCTATACAGTATGCTCCCAGCAGACCCAGTAAGGTCCCGTACAGTATGCTCCCAGCAGGCCCAGTAAGGTCCCGTACAGTATGCTCCCAGCAGGCCCAGTAAGGTCCCGTACAGTATGCTCCCACAGGCTCAGTAAGGTCCTGTACAGTATGCTCCCACAGGCCCAGTAAGGTCCCGTACAGTATGCTCCCACAGGCCCAGTAAGGTCCCGTACAGTATGCTCCCACAGGCCCAGTAAGGTCCTATACAGTATGCTCCCACAGGACCAGTAAGGTCCCGTACAGCATGCTCTCACAGGCCCAGTAAGGTCCCGTGCAGTATGCTCCCACAGGCCCAGTAAGGTCCCGTACAGTATGCTCCCACATGACCAGTAAGGTCCCGTGCAGTATGCTCCCAGCAGACCCAGTAAGGTCCTGTACAGTATGCTCCCAGCAGACCCAGTAAGGTCCTGTACAGTATGCTCCCAGCAGACCCAGTAAGGTCCTGTACAGTATGCTCCCAGCAGACCCAGTAAGGTCCTATACAGTATGCTCCCACAGGCCCGGTAAGGTCCTATACAGTATGCTCCCACATGACCAGTAAGGTCCCGTACAGTATGCTCCCAGCAGGCCCAGTAAGGTCCTGTACAGTATGCTCCCAGCAGACCCAGTAAGGTCCTGTACAGTATGCTCCCAGCAGACCCAGTAAGGTCCTATACAGTATGCTCCCAGCAGGCCCAGTAAGGTCCTATACAGTATGCTCCCAGCAGGCCCAGTAAGGTCCTATACAGTATGCTCCCAGCAGACCCAGTAAGGTCCTATGCAGTATGCTCCCAGCAGGCCCAGTAAGGTCCTATACAGTATGCTCCCAGCAGACCCAGTAAGGTCCTATACAGTATGCTCCCAGCAGACCCAGTAAGGTCCTATACAGTATGCTCCCAGCAGACCCAGTAAGGTCCTAGGACCTATACAGTATGCTCCCAGCACGCCCAGTTATTCAGGAAAGCTTAGCTCGTCCTCCTCTCCAATCCGAGCGGCTATCCCTCCCACACCTAGAATCTAATGCTGTAATATACTGTAGCATAAAAATGTGTAATTTAACTTTTAAAATGTATTACCTTTTTGTAAACACCAACAATCAACATTTTTGAACCTGATTAAAGCTACTTGAAAAGTCTCCTGTAGACACGTGCTCGTTCATCGCAAATATAATTACAGCTTTCTAATAATGTCTTGACATTATTAACCAGGTTTCCATCCAATTATTTTAGTGCAAGTATAGTACACTGTACATGTCGGATTAAAAAACAAAACATTTCACAACATCATGGGAAAGCATACAGTTTACTAAACTACAGATTAATGAAATGATGATGCACATCACAGGATGGTGAAAGATGCTCCTGTCATTAAATATCGACGGGATCTTATTCTGGTGACTAGCATCTCGCTCTTTGGTCCATAATAATCGTATCATCATGTAGTGTATCCCCGCACCGTACCCGCACCGTACCCGCACCGTACCCGCACCGTACCCGCACCGTACCCGCACCGTACCCGCACCGTACCCGCACCGTACCCGCACCGTACCCGCACCGTACCCGCGAGCAGTTGGAATGAGAGCACATGTGTCAATACCAGTGGGAACATTCACTATACCTACGCAACCTTAATAGTGACAAACCCCATCCTCAGTAGAGAGGGAAATGCAATGGAAATCCCATTTAACTTGGAATTTTTTATATTTTTTACTTGCTACATGGGAATTTAACCGCATTTTTTTTTTTTTTATCTGCACTACATATTTACGCACAAACTTTCATCAGCAACAAGGCAATTGAATGGAAACACAACTCTGACGGGGGAAAACGCTGATGTTGTTTTTATGCAGATTTAAGAATTTTCGCATTGAAAATCTGTCGCCATTTGGATGGAAACCTAGCTTATAGAGAATATAAAATCGATCAATCAATCAAATATATTTATAAAGTATTTTTTTATATCAGCAGATGTCACAAAGTGCTTATACTGAAACGTACCTTAAAACCCCCAAAAAAGCAATGCAGATGTTGGAGCACGGTGGCTAGGGGAAAACTCCCTAGAGAACTCCCTAGAGAAGAAACCTAGAGAGGAACCAGGCTCTGAGGGATGGCCAGTCCTGGGAAAAAAGGAATACCCAAACACGCTTCAGCCCAGCTTAAACGGAAAAGAGGGAAATCAGGTGCTCGACTGAGGAACTTGAAAATCCCAACCAAATATTCCTGACTCTCTCTGAGAGAATAAAGAAAAATGAACACTCTGTTGCTGCATAAATCTGATAGATTTATTGACGGGACAAACAAACAATAGGCTTACGTTTCGGCATGAATCGCCTTCATCAGAGCCTTGAGTAGGAAAAGGGTAGGAGGGACCTACATACCCTCAGAGGGGAGTGTCCCGCTCGTCATGCCAATCAAACATGACAATAATGTCAATACTGTCAGAAGTAGTAGCAACTACACAGGTAGGATCATCATTCAAGAGTCCTAAACGTACATTCCACATTCCTACACGTACATTCCACATTCCTACACATATATTCCATATTCCTACACATATATTCCACATTCCTACACATATATTCCACATTCCTACACGTACATTCCACTTGAATAACAAAAGATAGAGAAGCAAAGAAAGAAAAACGTGTTTACAAAAAATATGAGAAAGAGATCTGTTCATTCAGACCCTTTGGCTCGTCGCAAACTAAGCAGTCGATCCAATGTGCCGCTCTCCGTAACAATCTCCTCACTATATGTCCACCTCTGGAGGAAAGAGAAACGTTCTCCATTCTGTAGGATTTCAGAGGTTGAGCCACGATTGGCATTCACGTAATTCCTCGTGATCGCAAAGTCCATATTTTTGTTTGCACATAGGTGTTTTGTATTCAGCTATTCTTAATTTGAGCAAAGGGTTCCTCGGACCAATGTAAACATGCCCACGTGGACAGTTGAGCATGTAAACAACGTGTTGTACTACAATTACGTTTTTTTATCTTGTATTCTGTACCCGAACGTAGGTGATAGAACACTTTTGTGTCACTTGAGTTGGAACAATGCATGCAGAGGTAGAACCCATTAGGGAGACCTAGGAGCCAGGTAGAAAGCACAGGTGTAGGATTCGGGAGCACACTGTGCACGACGCGGTCTCTGATATTGCGACCAGTTCTAAAAGCAAATCAGGGGATGGTTATACGCAAAGTCTTTGCGCGAGAGGTCACCCTGGAGAATGTGCCAGTGTTTGAGGAACACGCTTTTTTTATCTGCCCTGTAGACACGGTTGTATTCAGTGGGAAAACAAACCGTCTCACATTTGTCATTTTTGGTGAGGAGGGCAGCTCAGTCCTCTTCTGGCTGTGCCGGAGGAGATTATAAGAGTACATGGCCATTAAGGTTAGATTGTTCTTCAAGATGTTCAAACGTTGATAGACGACCAGCAGGGTCAAATAATAATCACAGTGGTTATAGAGGGTGCGAAAGGTCAGCACCTCAAGAGTAAATGTCAGTTGGCTTTTCATAGCTGTGCATTCAGAGGTTGAGACAGCATGTGTGGTAGAGAGAGAGTCAGAGAGAGAGGGTCAGAGATCCATAGCCACAGGCAGAACAGCTCCTGTGTGTTACTTTGATTATGCCTGCACATCATGGTTCACCAACAGCCACAAACATCTACAGAAGAAGCTACAGACCATCCAAAACAAGCTTGTAAGAATTGTACTTAAACTCCCCCCTCGTGCTCATGTGGAGGTTGAGCATTTTACGAGTCTAGGCTGGCTATCTGTGGAAAAAGTAGGAGTATTAATTCAGCATGGTCTGGTCCACAGAAATATCACGGACTCAGCCCCCAGGTACCAATCCAACTGTTTTTCATTTCTTAGAGATGTCCACCAGCATAATAAATATGAGTCCGTGGCAGAACACATTGCTATATAGCAACGCTGTTGAAACGAGTACACTACCATGTAATGTGTCTGTATCTCTGTAATGTGTCTGTATCTCTGTAATGTGTCTGTATCTCTGTAATGTGTCTGTATTTATGTAAAATAAAATAGCGACCGCAATGGAAATAAGTCCCCGACTCTATTGTGCAATCCCACTGTATCTAGGGACATTTCCACTGTCTCTCTGTCCCCCTGTCCCTCTATCCTTCTGTCCCTCTGTCCCCGTCCTCCTGTCCTACTGTCCCCTCAGTCCCTCTGACCCCATCCCCCTGTCCCTCTGTCCTCCTGTCCCCCTGTGCCTCTGTCCCTCTGTCCCTCTGTCCCTCTGTCCACCTGTCCCTCTATCCCTCTGTATCCCAGTCCCTCTGTCCACATGTCCCTCTGTCCCCATGTCCATCTGTCCCCATGTCCCTTTGTCCCCTCTGTCCCCCTGTCCCTCTGTCCCCCTTTCTCTCTGTCTCTCTGTCCCCCTGTCTCTATGTCCCCCTGTCTCCCTGTCCCCCTGTCTCTCTGTCCCCCTGTCTCTCTGTCCCCCTGTCCCTGTCCCCCTGTCTCTCTGTCCCCCTTGTCCCCCTGTCTCTCTGTCCCCCTGTCTCCCTGTCCCCCTGTCCCTGTCCCTCTGTCTCTCTGTCTCTCTGTCCCTCTGTCCCCCTGTCTCTCTGTCCCCCTGTCTCGCTGTCCCCCTGTCTCGCTGTCCCCCTGTCTCGCTGTCCCTCCTGTCACATTGAACAATTGTTGTACTGTGTGTACACAGTATATGTATTATTTTTAACTGACAAATACATTTAATCAATCAATCAATCATTTAATCAATAAATCTAAACTGTGCATTGTCCATGTGATGAATGGAAAGAGACATCTGTTACTAAACACCAACAATTCTTTGACATTTGTCATTCAGAGATTGTCAAGCCTCCATTACCTGGCAGGCCTACAAGGGATGTATTTTATGTCATTTCGTTTGAATGTCTTCCTTTTTCCCATTGGCTGTCGGTTCTGTACCTCTGTGGAGACAACACAGCACCAAACAGAGTCAGAAGGAGATAAGGAAGGCACGTCTCCCAATCGAAACGAACCATCTACCAGTCCCAGAGTGCTCTCTGTTCGCCTCGACCACGCCTGTCTCTAATGAAGCCCTAGACCCTGTATAGTACACTACTTTTGACCGGACTCATAGGGATCTGGACTAAAGTAGTGCACTCTATGGGAAATAGGGTGCCATTTGGGATACAGCGCACGCCTGCAGAGATGTAATTCACTTATCAGGATGTAAAGACCAGCAACAGCCTCCTGCCTCTCGTCCCTGACTATGTCCCAAATTACTTTTGACTAGAGCCCTATGGGGAATAGTGTTCCATTTGGGACACTTCATTTTGACTGGAGTCCTATGGGCAATAGTGTTCCATTTGGGACACTTCATTTTGACTAGAGCCCTATGGGGAATAGTGTTCCATTTGGGACACTTCCTTTTGACTGGAGTCCTATGGGCAATAGTGTTCCATTTGGGACACTTCCTTTTGACTAGAGCCCTATGGGGAATAGTGTTCCATTTGGGACACTTCCTTTTGACTGGAGTCCTATGGGCAATAGTGTTCCATTTGGGACACTTCATTTTGACTAGAGTCCTATGGGGAATAGTGTTCCATTTGGGACACTTCATTTTGACTAGAGTCCTATGGGGAATAGTGTTCCATTTGGGACACTTCCTTTTGACTGGAGTCCTATGGGCAATAGTGTTCCATTTGGGACACTTCCTTTTGACTGGAGTCCTATGGGGAATAGTGTTCCATTTGGGACACTTCCTTTTGACTAGAGTCCTATGGGGAATAGTGTTCCATTTGGGACACTTCCTTTTGACTAGAGTCCTATGGGGAATAGTGTTCCATTTGGGACACTTCCTTTTGACTAGAGTCCTATGGGGAATAGTGTTCAATTTGGGACACTTCCTTTTGACTAGAGTCCTATGGGGAATAGTGTTCCATTTGGGACACTTCCTTTTGACTAGAGTCCTATGGGGAATAGTGTTCCATTTGGGACACTTCCTTTTGACTAGTGTCCTATGGGGAATAGTGTTCCATTTGGGACACTTCATTTGGACTAGAGCCCTATGGGGAATAGTGTTCCATTTGGGACACTTCCTTTTGACTGGAGTCCTATGGGGAATAGTGTCCATTTGGGACACTTCCTTTTGACTAGAGTCCTATGGGGAATAGTGTTCCATTTGGGACACTTCATTTTGACTAGAGCCCTATGGGGAATAGTGTTCCATTTGGGACACTTCCTTTTGACTAGAGCCCTATGGGGAATAGTGTTCCATTTGGGACACTTCCTTTTGACTAGAGCCCTATGGGCAATCGTGTTCCATTTGGGACACTTCCTTTTGACTGGAGTCCTATGGGGAATAGTGTTCCATTTGGGACACTTCCTTTTGACTGGAGTCCTATGGGCAATAGTGTTCCATTTGGGACACTTCATTTTGACTAGAGTCCTATGGGCAATAGTGTTCCATTTGGGACACTTCCTTTTGACTAGAGTCCTATGGGCAATAGTGTTCCATTTGGGACACTTCCTTTTGACTAGAGTCCTATGGGGAATAGTGTTCCATTTGGGACACTTCCTTTTGACTGGAGTCCTATGGGGAATAGTGTTCCATTTGGGACACTTCATTTTGACTGGAGTCCTATGGGGAATAGTGTTCCATTTGGGACACTTCCTTTTGACTGGAGTCCTATGGGCAATAGTGTTCCATTTGGGACACTTCCTTTTGACTAGAGTCCTATGGGGAATAGTGTTCCATTTGGGACACTTCCTTTTGACTAGAGTCCTATGGGGAATAGTGTTCCATTTGGGACACTTCCTTTTGACTGGAGTCCTATGGGGAATAGTGTTCCATTTGGGACACTTCCTTTTGACTGGAGTCCTATGGGGAATAGTGTTCCATTTGGGACACTTCATTTTGACTGGAGTCCTATGGGGAATAGTGTTCCATTTGGGACACACCCGTCTCTCTGATCAAGGCAACACAGCGCCCTTCCGGCCGGCTGGCTGCAGTCAACTGCCGCTGATAACACCCTGCTAGACGTCGCCCACTCAGCACGTGACATCCATGGAAGTCGTATTATCAGCGATATCAGGTCCGTCCGTCGTGGCTCTGCTATTTCACCCAAAAATAGTCCTCCCAAATTGGGCAATGTTTAATCCGTCCGTTTTGGTCCAAATTTAGCCGAAGATCAGCCTGACCGCTAGAATTGCTGTACACATTAAAAACATGAGATCCATGAAAATAATCATATATTTCATAGCCTATATTGATTCAATTATGGTGGCATCATTGAAATATCCACAATAAAATATTTATAAAATATATGGTTTTTTTTTTAGAGATAGTTGTCAGATGTTCTGACATAGGTATAGTATGACTGTAAACAGACTGTAATTTTATGGGTGCACAATTTAACAACTGAATTTATAACAATTTGAATTCAATATTTTAACCATCATTTCTTCTGTGACAACATAACTGCGCAAAGTGTTAGGGGGACAAAATACTTTGAGACATTCCTCCATGTACTCCCCTCACCACCACAAAGAAGGCACAGCGACGACTTTCCAAAAAGTTGAGGACAAGCAAGAGTGGGGACTGTAAGTACACATTTTGTCCGAAGAATTTTTCTAAAACATCTGTTCAGGTCGGAAACGATTATTTTCTCTATAATTCTTTCTAGGATGAAGAAGCTAGCTAGCTAGCTAACGTTACAACACAGACAGCAGTGGATAGCTAAATATCTTTGGCTAACTACAAGGCGGGAAAGCATAGCTAACTGATTTGATAACTATATACCTTGCTGTATGGGTTATATACAGTATCTTTCTAACTAGCTATCATAGTTCGTGAGAGAGGGACATTAATAAGCCACTTAGAAGGGGGGATGAGGACAATGATTTGGCCAAAATATAAGCATAACTTTTTGGCATAACTTTTAATGGTAATGGTAGGATAATATCAACCCGAACAGTTTTTTAACATTATGTTGTCGTGCCAAGGCTCATTTTCGCTTTTTTGCTTCTTGTCACAGATCAGCCTGGTGTTGGTGGGCTGTTTCACAAGGTATGTTATGTAACAGTCAGGTTTTTGCATAGCTTGATGTCAAAACATAAAATACGTTTGAAGAATTTTAATTTCCCGAAATTCTTTATATTTTTTATATAAATAAATAAAAATTCTTTATATCCACTGGGGTGGGGAGAGGTGGGGCATCTTTGCCTTTCAGGATGACGCAATACATATGTCGATCCGGTACAAGAACGATACGTGTTTACACAAGGGGTAAAAACGGATAACATTTGGTTATACTTCACTGAGAAGCTAAACTTTTACCATTATGCTTGTTTGATAACGGGGGTGGTAAGCATTTCGTTGACTTTTATAAACATCCTTAGACTGCACCGGAGAAAACATGTCAGGCTCAGAGGGTTGTATGTCCATGCAGAAGATATTAACTATTTAATACAGTATAGTACATTCTGAATAAAGGGCCTATTATTAAGGGCCTACAGTATTATGTATTATATAATCAGAGATACAGGACTAGTCTCAGGTAACACCTCCAACACTACAATACAGTATTATATACAGGACTAGTCTCAGGTAACACTACAACACTACAATACAGTATTATATACAGGACTAGTCTCAGGTAACACCTCCATCACTACAACACAGTATTATATACAGGACTAGTCTCAGGTAACACTACAACACAGTATTATATACAGGACTAGTCTCAGGTAACACCTCCAACACTACAACACAGTATTATATACAGGACTAGTCTCAGGTAACACCTCCATCACTACAATACAGTATTATATACAGGACTAGTCTCAGGTAACACCTCCAACACTACAATACAGTATTATATACAGGACTAGTCTCAGGTAACACTACAACACAGTATTATATACAGGACTAGTCTCAGGTAACACCTCCAACACAGTATTATATACAGGACTAGTCTCAGGTAACACCTCCAACACAGTATTATATACAGGACTAGTCTCAGGTAACACCTCCAACACTACAACACAGTATTATATACAGGACTAGTCTCAGGTAACACCTCCAACACTACAACACAGTATTATATACAGGACTAGTCTCAGGTAACACCTCCAACACTACAATACAGTATTATATACAGGACTAGTCTCAGGTAACACCTCCAACACTACAATACAGTATTATATACAGGACTAGTCTCAGGTAACACCTCCAACACTACAACACAGTATTATATACAGGACTAGTCTCAGGTAACACCTCCAACACTACAATACAGTATTATATACAGGACTAGTCTCAGGTAACACCTCCAACACTACAACACAGTATTATATACAGGACTAGTCTCAGGTAACACCTCCACCACTACAATACAGTATTATATACAGGACTAGTCTCAGGTAACACCTCCAACACTACAATACAGTATTATATACAGGACTAGTCTCAGGTAACACCTCCACCACTACAATACAGTATTATATACAGGACTAGTCTCAGGTAACACTACAACACAGTATTATATACAGGACTAGTCTCAGGTAACACCTCCAACACTACAATACAGTATTATATACAGGACTAGTCTCAGGTAACACCTCCAACACTACAATACAGTATTATATACAGGACTAGTCTCAGGTAACACCTCCAACACTACAATACAGTATTATATACAGGACTAGTCTCAGGTAACACCTCCAACACTACAATACAGTATTATATACAGGACTAGTCTCAGGTAACACCTCCAACACTACAACACAGTATTATATACAGGACTAGTCTCAGGTAACACCTCCAACACAGTATTATATACAGGACTAGTCTCAGGTAACACCTCCAACACTACAATACAGTATTATATACAGGACTAGTCTCAGGTAACACCTCCAACACTACAACACAGTATTATATACAGGACTAGTCTCAGGTAACACCTCCAACACTACAACACAGTATTATATACAGGACTAGTCTCAGGTAACACCTCCAACACTACAACACAGTATTATATACAGGACTAGTCTCAGGTAACACCTCCAACACTACAATACAGTATTATATACAGGACTAGTCTCAGGTAACACCTCCAACACTACAACACAGTATTATATACAGGACTAGTCTCAGGTAACACCTCCAACACTACAATACAGTATTATATACAGGACTAGTCTCAGGTAACACCTCCAACACTACAACACAGTATTATATACAGGACTAGTCTCAGGTAACACCTCCAACACTACAATACAGTATTATATACAGGACTAGTCTCAGGTAACACCTCCAACACTACAACACAGTATTATATACAGGACTAGTCTCAGGTAACACCTCCAACACTACAATACAGTATTATATACAGGACTAGGCTCAGGTAACACCTCCAACACTACAATACAGTATTATATACAGGACTAGTCTCAGGTAACACCTCCAACACTACAATACAGTATTATATACAGGACTAGTCTCAGGTAACACCTCCAACACTACAACACAGTATTATATACAGGACTAGTCTCAGGTAACACCTCCAACACTACAATACAGTATTATATACAGGACTAGTCTCAGGTAACACCTCCAACACTACAATACAGTATTATATACAGGGACTAGTCTCAGGTAACACCTCCAACACTACAACACAGTATTATATACAGGACTAGTCTCAGGTAACACCTCCAACACTACAACACAGTATTATATACAGGACTAGTCTCAGGTAACACCTCCAACACTACAATACAGTATTATATACAGGACTAGTCTCAGGTAACACTACAACACAGTATTATATACAGGACTAGTCTCAGGTAACACTACAACACTACAATACAGTATTATATACAGGACTAGTCTCAGGTAACACCTCCAACACTACAATACAGTATTATATACAGGACTAGTCTCAGGTAACACCTCCAACACTACAATACAGTATTATATACAGGACTAGTCTCAGGTACACTACACACAGTATTAAGTCCAGTACACCTCCAACACTACAATACAGTATTATATACAGGACTAGTCTCAGGTAACACTACAACACTACAACACAGTATTATATACAGGACTAGTCTCAGGTAACACTACAACACTACAATACAGTATTATATACAGGACTAGTCTCAGGTAACACCTCCAACACTACAATACAGTATTATATACAGGACTAGTCTCAGATAACACCTCCAACACTACAACACAGTATTATATACAGGACTAGTCTCAGGTAACACCTCCACCACTACAATACAGTATTATATACAGGACTAGTCTCAGGTAACACCTCCAACACTACAATACAGTATTATATACAGGACTAGTCTCAGGTAACACTACAACACTACAACACAGTATTATATACAGGACTAGTCTCAGGTAACACCTCCAACACTACAATACAGTATTATATACAGGACTAGTCTCAGATAACACCTCCAACACTACAACACAGTATTATATACAGGACTAGTCTCAGGTAACACCTCCACCACTACAATACAGTATTATATACAGGACTAGTCTCAGATAACACCTCCAACACTACAACACAGTATTATATACAGGACTAGTCTCAGGTAACACCTCCAACACTACAATACAGTATTATATACAGGACTAGTCTCAGGTAACACCTCCAACACTACAATACAGTATTATATACAGGACTAGTCTCAGGTAACACTACAACACTACAACACAGTATTATATACAGGACTAGTCTCAGGTAACACCTCCAACACTACAATACAGTATTATATACAGGACTAGTCTCAGGTAACACCTCCAACACTACAACACAGTATTATATACAGGACTAGTCTCAGGTAACACCTCCAACACTACAATACAGTATTATATACAGGACTAGTCTCAGATAACACCTCCAACACTACAATACAGTATTATATACAGGACTAGTCTCAGGTAACACCTCCAACACTACAATACAGTATTATATACAGGACTAGTCTCAGGTAACACCTCCACCACTACAATACAGTATTATATACAGGACTAGTCTCAGGTAACACCTCCACCACTACAATACAGTATTATATACAGGACTAGTCTCAGGTAACACCTCCAACACTACAACACAGTATTATATACAGGACTAGTCTCAGGTAACACCTCCAACACTACAATACAGTATTATATACAGGACTAGTCTCAGGTAACACCTCCAACACTACAATACAGTATTATATACAGGACTAGTCTCAGGTAACACCTCCAACACTACAACACAGTATTATATACAGGACTAGTCTCAGGTAACACCTCCAACACTACAACACAGTATTATATACAGGACTAGTCTCAGATAACACCTCCAACACTACAACACAGTATTATATACAGGACTAGTCTCAGATAACACCTCCACCACTACAACACAGTATTATATACAGGACTAGTCTCAGGTAACACCTCCAACACTACAACACAGTATTATATACAGGACTAGTCTCAGGTAACACCTCCAACACAGTATTATATACAGGACTAGTCTCAGGTAACACCTCCAACACAGTATTATATACAGGACTAGTCTCAGGTAACACCTCCAACACTACAACACAGTATTATATACAGGACTAGTCTCAGGTAACACTACAACACAGTATTATATACAGGACTAGTCTCAGGTAACACCTCCACCACTACAACACAGTATTATATACAGGACTAGTCTCAGGTAACACCTCCATCACTACAATACAGTATTATATACAGGACTAGTCTCAGATAACACCTCCAACACTACAATACAGTATTATATACAGGACTAGTCTCAGATAACACCTCCACCACTACAACACTAGTATTATATACAGGACTAGTCTCAGGTACACACCTCCAACACTACAACACAGTATTATATACAGGACTAGTCTCAGGATAACACCTCCAACACTACAATACAGTATTATATACAGGACTAGTCTCAGGTAACACCTCCACCACTACAACACAGTATTATATACAGGACTAGTCTCAGGTAACACCTCCAACACTACAACACAGTATTATATACAGGACTAGTCTCAGGTAACACCTCCAACACTACAATACAGTATTATATACAGGACTAGTCTCAGGTAACACCTCCAACACAGTATTATATACAGGACTAGTCTCAGGTAAACCTCCAAACACTACAACACAGTATTATATACAGGACTAGTCTCAGGTAACACTCCAACACTACAATACAGTATTATATACAGGACTAGTCTCAGGTAACACCTCCAACACTACAAACAGTATTATATACAGGACTAGTCTCAGGTAACCCTCCAACACTACAACTACAGTATTATATACAGGACTAGTCTCAGGTAACACCTCCACACTACAGTATTATATACAGGACTAGTCTCAGGTAACACCTCCAACACTACAACACAGTATTATATACAGGGACTAGTCTCAGGTAACACCTCCAACACTACAATACAGTATTATATACAGGACTAGTCTCAGGTAACACCTCCAACACTACAACACAGTATTATATACAGGACTAGTCTCAGGTAACACCTCCACCACTACAACACAGTATTATATACAGGACTAGTCTCAGGTAACACCTCCAACACTACAATACAGTATTATATACAGGACTAGTCTCAGATAACACCTCCAACACTACAACACAGTATTATATACAGGACTAGTCTCAGGTAACACCTCCAACACTACAATACAGTATTATATACAGGACTAGTCTCAGGTAACACCTCCAACACTACAACACAGTATTATATACAGGACTAGTCTCAGGTAACACCTCCACACTACAATACAGTATTATATACAGGACTAGTCTCAGGTAACACCTCCAACACTACAATCACAGTATTATATACAGGACTAGTCTCAGGTAACACCTCCAACATTACAACACAG
>NW_024058992.1:0-37500 GCF_016432855.1 Salvelinus namaycush
GTGTGTGGTGTGTGTTACTGGTCCCCTCGCTGAGTACTGGTAAGTGATGGGACCCGTAGGTTAAAGGAGAAGGCATATAGCAAGTGTGTGGGTGTGTGTGTGTGTGTGTGTGTGGTGTGTGTGTGTGTTACTGGCGTCCCCTCTCTGAGTACTGGTAATGAATGGGACCGTAGGGTTAAAGGAGAAGGCATATAGCAGTGTGTGTGTGTTACTGGCGTCCTCTCTCTGAGTACTGGTAATAGTGATGGGACCGTAGGGTTAAAGGAGAAGGCATATAGCAGTGTGTGTGTGTTACTGTTCCCCTCTCTCTGAGTACTGGTAATAGTGATGGACCGTAGGGTTAAAGGAAAGGCATATAGCAGTGTGTGTGTGTTACTGGTCCCTCTCTGAGTACTGGTAATAGTGATGGACCCGTAGGGTTAAAGGAGAAGGCATGTAGCAGTGTGTGTGTGTGTGTGTGTGTGTTACTGGCGTCCCCTCTCTGAGTACTGGTAATAGAATGGGACCGTAGGGTTAAAGGAGAAGGCATATAGCAGTGTGTGTGTGTGTTACTGGCGTCCTCTCTCTGAGTACTGGTAATAGTGATGGGACCGTAGGGTTAAAGGAGAAGGCATATAGCAGGTGTGTGTGTGTGTTACTGGCGTCCCTCTCTCTGAGTACTGGTAATAGTGATGGGACCGTAGGGTTAAGGAGAAGGCATATAGCAGTGTGTGTGTGTTACTGGCGTCCTCTCTCTGAGTACTGGTAATAGTGATGGGACCGTAGGTTAAAGGAGAAGGCATATAGCAGTGTGTGTGTGTTACTGGTCCCTCTCTGAGTACTGGTAATAGTGATGGGACCGTAGGGTTAAAGGAGAAGGCATATAGCAGTGTGTGTGTGTGTGTGTGTGTGTGTGTTACTGGCGTCCCTCTCTGAGTACTGGTAATAGAATGGGACCGTAGGGTTAAAGGAGAAGGCATATAGCAGTGTGTGTGTGTTACTGGCGTCCTCTCTCTCTGAGTACTGGTAATAGTGATGGGACCGTAGGGTTAAAGGAGAAGGCATATAGCAGTGTGTGTGTGTTACTGGTCCTCTCTCTGAGTACTGGTAATAGTGATGGGACCGTAGGGTTAAAGGAGAAGGCATATAGCAGTGTGTGTGTGTTACTGTTCCCCTCTCTCTGAGTACTGGTAATAGTGATGGGACCGTAGGGTTAAAGGAGAAGGCATATAGCAGTGTGTGTGTGTTACTGGTCCCCTCTCTGAGTACTGTAATAGTGATGGGACCCTAGGGTTAAAGGAGAAGGCATATAGCAGTGTGTGTGTGTGTGTGTGTGTGTTACTGGCATCCCCTCTCTGAGTACTGGTAATAGAATGGGACCGTAGGGTTAAAGGAGAAGGCTATAGCAGTGTGTGTGTGTGGTTACTGGCGTCTCTCTCTGAGTACTGGTAATAGTGATGGGACCGTAGGGTTAAAGGAGAAGGCATATAGCAGTGTGTGTGTGTTACTGGGTCCCCTCTCTGAGTACTAGTGTAATAGTGATGGGACCCGTAGGTTAAAGGAGAAGGCATATAGCAGTGTGTGTGTGTGTGTGTGTGTGTTACTGGCGTCCCCTCTCTGAGTACTGGTAATAGAATGGGACCGTAGGGTTAAAGGAGAAGGCATATAGCAGTGTGTGTGTGTGTTACTGGCGTCCTCTCTCTGAGTACTGGTAATAGTGATGGGACCGTAGGGTTAAAGGAGAAGGCATATAGCATGTGTGTGTGTGTGTTACTGGCGTCCCCTCTCTCTGAGTACTGGTAATAGTGATGGGACCGTAGGGTTAAAGAGAAGGCATATAGCAGTGTGTGTTTACTGGCGTCCCCTCTCTCTGAGTACTGGTAATAAGTGATGGGACCGTAGGGTTAAAGGAGAAGGCATATAGCAGTGTGTGTGTGTTACTGGGTCCTCTCTCTGAGTACTGGTATAGTGATGGGACCGTAGGGTTAAAGGAGAAGGCATATAGCAGTGTGTGTGTGTTACTGGTCCTCTCTCTGAGTACTGGTAATAGTGATGGGACCGTAGGGTTAAAGGAGAAGGCATATAGCAGTGTGTGTGTGTTACTGGTCCTCTCTCTGAGTACTGGTAATAGTGATGGGACCGTAGGGTTAAAGGAGAAGGCATATAGCAGTGTGTGTGTGTTACTGGTCCTCTCTCTGAGTACTGGTAATAGTGATGGGACCGTAGGGTTAAAGGAGAAGGCATATAGCAGTGTGTGTGTGTTTCCTGGTCCCCTCTCTCTGAGTACTGGTAATAGTGATGGGACCGTAGGGTTAAAGGAGAAGGCATATAGCAGTGTGTGTGTGTTACTGGTCCTCTCTCTGAGTACTGGTAATAGTGATGGGACCGTAGGGTTAAAGGAGAAGGCATATAGCAGTGTGTGTGTGTTACTGGTCCTCTCTCTGAGTACGGTAATAGTGATGGGACCGTAGGGTTAAAGGAGAAGGCATATAGCAGTGTGTGTGTGTTACTGGTCCTCTCTCTGAGTACTGGTAATAGTGATGGGACCGTAGGGTTAAAGGAGAAGGCATATAGCAGTGTGTGTGTGTTACTGGCGTCCCCTCTCTGAGTACTGGTAATAGTGATGGGACCGTAGGGTTAAAGGAGAAGGCATATAGCAGTGTGTGTGTGTGTGTGTACTGGCGTCCCTCTCTGAGTACTGGTAATATTGATGGGACCCGTAGGGTTAAAGGAGAAGGCATATAGCAGTGTGTGTGTGTTACTGTCGTCCCCTCTCTGAGTACTGGTAATAGTGATGGGACCGTAGGGTTAAAGGAGAAGGCATATAGCAGTGTGTGTGTGTTACTGGCGTCCCCTCTCTCTGAGTACTGGTAATAGTGATGGGACCCGTAGGGTTAAAGGAGAAGGCATATAGCAGTGTGTGTGTGTTACTGTCGTCCCCTCTCTGAGTACTGGTAATAGTGATGGGACCGTAGGGTTAAAGGAGAAGGCATATAGCAGTGTGTGTGTGTTACTGGTCCTCTCTCTGAGTACTGGTAATAGTGATGGGACCCGTAGGGTTAAAGGAGAAGGCATATAGCAGTGTGTGTGTGTTATTGGTCCCCTCTCTGAGTACTGGTAATAGTGATGGGACCGTAGGGTTAAAGGAGAAGGCATATAGCAGTGTGTGTGTGTGGTGTGTGTGTTACTGGCGTCCCCTCTCTCTGAGTACTGGTAATAGTGATGGGACCGTAGGGTTAAAGGAGAAGGCATATAGCAGTGTGTGTGTGTGTTACTGGCGTCCCCTCTCTCTGAGTACTGGTAATAGTGATGGGACCGTAGGGTTAAAGGAGAAGGCATATAGCAGTGTGTGTGTGTCTGCGTTACTGGCGTCCCCTCTCTGAGTACTGGTAATAGTGATGGGACCGGTAGGGTTAAAGGAGAAGGCATATAGCAGTGTGTGTGTGTGTGTGTGTTACTTGCGTCCCCTCTCTGAGTACTGGTAATAGTGATGGGACCGTAGGGTTAAAGGAGAAGGCATATAGCAGTGTGTGTGTGTTACTGGCGTCCTCTCTCTGAGTACTGGTAATAGTGATGGGACCGTAGGGTTAGAGGAGAAGGCATATAGCAGTGTGTGTGTGTTACTGGTGTCCTCTCTCTGAGTACTGGTAATAGTGATGGGACCGTAGGGTTAAAGGAGAAGGCATATAGCAGTGTGTGTGTGTTACTGGTCCTCTCTCTGAGTACTGGTAATAGTGATGGGACCGTAGGGTTAAAGGAGAAGGCATATAGCAGTGTGTGTGTGTTACTGGTCCTCTCTCTGAGTACTGGTAATAGTGATGGGACCGTAGGGTTAAAGGAGAAGGCATATAGCAGTGTGTGTGTGTTACTGGTCCTCTCTCTGAGTACTGGTAATAGTGATGGGACCGTAGGGTTAAAGGAGAAGGCATATAGCAGTGTGTGTGTGTTACTGGTCCTCTCTCTGAGTACTGGTAATAGTGATGGGACCGTAGGGTTAAAGGAGAAGGCATATAGCAGTGTGTGTGTGTTACTGGTCCTCTCTCTGAGTACTGGTAATAGTGATGGGACCGTAGGGTTAAAGGAGAAGGCATATAGCAGTGTGTGTGTGTTACTGGTCCTCTCTCTGAGTACTGGTAATAGTGATGGGACCGTAGGGTTAAAGGAGAAGGCATATAGCAGTGTGTGTGTGTTACTGGTCCTCTCTCTGAGTACTGGTAATAGTGATGGGACCGTAGGGTTAAAGGAGAAGGCATATAGCAGTGTGTGTGTGTTACTGGTCCTCTCTCTGAGTACTGGTAATAGTGATGGGACCGTAGGGTTAAAGGAGAAGGCATATAGCAGTGTGTGTGTGTTACTGGCGTCCCCTCTCTGAGTACTGGTAATAGTGATGGGACCGTAGGGTTAAAGGAGAAGGCATATAGCAGTGTGTGTGTGTGTGTGTGTGTGTGTTACTGGCGTCCCCTCTCTGAGTACTGGTAATATTGATGGGACCCGTAGGGTTAAAGGAGAAGGCATATAGCAGTGTGTGTGTGTTACTGTCGTCCCCTCTCTGAGTACTGGTAATAGTGATGGGACCGTAGGGTTAAAGGAGAAGGCATATAGCAGTGTGTGTGTGTTACTGGCGTCCCCTCTCTCTGAGTACTGGTAATAGTGATGGGACCCGTAGGGTTAAAGGAGAAGGCATATAGCAGTGTGTGTGTGTTACTGTCGTCCCCTCTCTGAGTACTGGTAATAGTGATGGGACCGTAGGGTTAAAGGAGAAGGCATATAGCAGTGTGTGTGTGTTACTGGTCCTCTCTCTGAGTACTGGTAATAGTGATGGGACCCGTAGGGTTAAAGGAGAAGGCATATAGCAGTGTGTGTGTGTTATTGGTCCCCTCTCTGAGTACTGGTAATAGTGATGGGACCGTAGGGTTAAAGGAGAAGGCATATAGCAGTGTGTGTGTGTGTGTGTGTGTTACTGGCGTCCCCTCTCTCTGAGTACTGGTAATAGTGATGGGACCGTAGGGTTAAAGGAGAAGGCATATAGCAGTGTGTGTGTGTGTTACTGGCGTCCCCTCTCTCTGAGTACTGGTAATAGTGATGGGACCGTAGGGTTAAAGGAGAAGGCATATAGCAGTGTGTGTGTGTGTGTGCGTTACTGGCGTCCCCTCTCTGAGTACTGGTAATAGTGATGGGACCGTAGGGTTAAAGGAGAAGGCATATAGCAGTGTGTGTGTGTGTGTGTGTTACTTGCGTCCCCTCTCTGAGTACTGGTAATAGTGATGGGACCGTAGGGTTAAAGGAGAAGGCATATAGCAGTGTGTGTGTGTTACTGGCGTCCTCTCTCTGAGTACTGGTAATAGTGATGGGACCGTAGGGTTAGAGGAGAAGGCATATAGCAGTGTGTGTGTGTTACTGGTGTCCTCTCTCTGAGTACTGGTAATAGTGATGGGACCGTAGGGTTAGAGGAGAAGGCATATAGCAGTGTGTGTGTGTGTGTGTGTTACTGGCGTCCCCTCTCTCTGAGTACTGGTAATAGTGATGGGACCGTAGGGTTAAAGGAGAAGGCATATAGCAGTGTGTGTGTGTTACTGGTCCCCTCTCTCTGAGTACTGGTAATAGTGATGGGACCGTAGGGTTAAAGGAGAAGGCATATAGCAGTGTGTGTGTGTTACTGGTCCCCTCTCTCTGAGTACTGGTAATAGTGATGGGACCGTAGGGTTAAAGGTGAAGGCATATAGCAGTGTGTGTGTGTTACTGGTCCTCTCTCTGAGTACTGGTAATAGTGATGGGACCGTAGGGTTAAAGGAGAAGGCATATAGCAGTGTGTGTGTGTTACTGGTCCTCTCTCTGAGTACTGGTAATAGTGATGGGACCGTAGGGTTAAAGGAGAAGGCATATAGCAGTGTGTGTGTGTGTTACTGGTCCTCTCTCTGAGTACTGGTAATAGTGATGGGACCGTAGGGTTAAAGGAGAAGGCATATAGCAGTGTGTGTGTGTTACTGGCGTCCTCTCTGAGTACTGGTAATAGTGATGGGACCGTAGGGTTAAAGGAGAAGGCATATAGCAGTGTGTGTGTGTTACTGGTCCTCTCTCTGAGTACTGGTAATAGTGATGGGACCGTAGGGTTAAAGGAGAAGGCATATAGCAGTGTGTGTGTGTGTGTTACTGGCGTCCCCTCTCTGAGTACTGGTAATATTGATGGGACCCGTAGGGTTAAAGGAGAAGGCATATAGCAGTGTGTGTGTGTTACTGTCGTCCCCTCTCTGAGTACTGGTAATAGTGATTGGACCGTAGGGTTAAAGGAGAAGGCATATAGCAGTGTGTGTGTGTTACTGGCGTCCCCTCTCTCTGAGTACTGGTAATAGTGATGGGACCCGTAGGGTTAAAGGAGAAGGCATATAGCAGTGTGTGTGTGTTACTGTCGTCCCCTCTCTGAGTACTGGTAATAGTGATGGGACCGTAGGGTTAAAGGAGAAGGCATATAGCAGTGTGTGTGTGTTACTGGTCCTCTCTCTGAGTACTGGTAATAGTGATGGGACCTTAGGGTTAAAGGAGAAGGCATATAGCAGTGTGTGTGTGTTACTGGTCCTCTCTCTGAGTACTGGTAATAGTGATGGGACCGTAGGGTTAAAGGAGAAGGCATATAGCAGTGTGTGTGTGTGTTACTGGCGTCCTCTCTCTGAGTACTGGTAATAGTGATGGGACCGTAGGGTTAAAGGAGAAGGCATATAGCAGTGTGTGTGTGTGTTACTGGCGTCCTCTCTCTGAGTACTGGTAATAGTGATGGGACCGTATGGTTAAAGGAGAAGGCATATAGCAGTGTGTGTGTGTGTTACTGGCGTCCTCTCTCTGAGTACTGGTAATAGTGATGGGACCGTAGGGTTAAAGGAGAAGGCATATAGCATTGCTGCTAAAGCCCTCATCAACATTCATCAAAGCAAAACAGCTGGTAACACACACACTCAAATGAGGGATCTGGTGTGTGTATATACAGTATGTTTGTGTCTAGCATGTACCAACTCTCATTACAGGCATGTATATATTTACATGTACACTACAGGACCAAAAGCATGTGGACACCTGCTCGTCAACCGTCTCATTCCAAAATCATGGGGCATTATCATAAGAGCCTCCAGTCTTCTGAGAAGGCTTTCCACTGGATGTTGGAACGTTGCTGCGGGGCTGGCTCACAGTCAGCATTCCAATTCATCCCAAAGGTGTTTTATGGGGTTGAAGTCAGGGCTCTGTGCAGGCCAGTCAGGTTCTTCCTCACCGATCTCGAGAAACCATTTCTTTATGGAACTTGGTTTGTTCACGGGGGAATTGTCATGCTGGAACAGGACAGGGTCGTCTCCAAACTGTTGCCACAAAGTTGCAATCTAGAAGAAAAAGAAACGCACACCTATTTAGGGGAGGTGCTGGCTAGCGGAGTAGAACACTTGAAAATAAAGGAGAGCCGCACACTCTAGGAGCTCAGATGCAAAAATGTAATATCCAACGTTTCGACAGCCAAGCTGTCTTCATCAGGGTGTATCACAAAGTTGCAAGCATAGAATCGTCTAGAATGTCATTATATGCTGTAGCGTTAAGACCTAGCCTGGACCATGAAAAACAGCCCCAGACCATTATTCATCCTCCACCAAACTTTACAGTTGGCACTATGCATTGGGGCAGGTAGCGTTCTCCTGGCATCCGCCACACCCAGATGCGTCCGTCGGACTGCCTAGTCTGCCCTCGCGAAAGAGTCTCCTTCTTAAGCTTAGCAGATGGATAAAACCCGGTACAGCTACTGTACTGTTGAAGGACGATTTATTGCCACCGCTTCCTAGGTACAGTAGAGACTGAAATGAGTCAAACTGAAATACAGAAAGAGAAGAACAATGAGTATGACTTGTTGTATGCTAGCTGAATACGAGGATTCATTCTCAGTAACAACGCAGCATGTATTTGTGTAGATGTTGATGGACACAGGAATATGCAGCGTTATGCATCAAACTGGATGTAAATGATTCCCCAAAACATGACAAGATCAAATGCACTGAACAGATATCCAAGATTCATAAACCTCATTAAAACGATCACCCGTACAAAATGTCATCATGAATTGAATGCCACATATGTTATGGTTGACTTTACTTACAGACAATGCTTCTACAAAATGGCAGCGCAGCAAGAAGGATGGAGTTTGATAATGTCTGCAGCTCCACAGTGTGACTTTCACCATTATTGAATGAAACAATTCTTCTTCTACAGGGCTTAGCATATTAAACGAACAACACACATCAACACAGGACTGTGGCCCCCAAGTGGTCAACAATGGAGTTACACGGTAGCCTAAAGGAACTCAAATCAAACTACAGGGGCCAGAACACTGCTAGATGGTGAAGCGTGATTCATCACTCCAGGGAAAGTGTTTCCACTCCTCCAGAGTCCAATGGCGGCGAGCTTTACACCACTCCAGCCGACACTTGGCATTGCGCATGGTGATCTTAGGCAGCTGCTCGGCCATGGAAACCCATTTCAAAAAGCTCCCGACTAACAGTTGCGTCCAGAGGCAGTTTGTAACTAGGGAATGTTGCAACAGAGGGAATGTTGCAACAGAGGATTTTTATGTGCTTCAACACTCGGCGGTCCCGTTCTGTGAGCTTGTGTGGCCTAACACTTCACGGTCCCGTTCTGTGAGCTTGTGTGGCCTAGCACTTCACGGTCCCGTTCTGTGAGCTTGTGTGGCCTAACACTTCACGGTCCCGTTCTGTGAGCTTGTGTGGCCTAACACTTGGCGGCTGAGTTGTTGTTGCTCTTAGAGGTTTCTACTTCACAATAACATCACTTGTTCGCAGGACTCCCTAAGCTGTCTCTGGCACAGAGGGATGAAATGGACATTCCTCTGTTGTCACATGAACTGGCAGAGGCCGTAACCCCGATGTCTGGCAGAGGCCGTAACTGGCAGAGGCCGTAACCCCGATGTCTGGCAGAGGCCGTAACTGGCAGAGGCCGTAACCCCGATGTCTGGCAGAGGCCGTAACTGGCAGAGGCCGTAACTGGCAGAGGCCGTAACCCCGATGTCTGGCAGAGGCCGTAACTGGCAGAGGCCGTAACTGGCAGAGGCCGTAACTGGCAGAGGCCGTAACCCCGATGTCTGGCAGAGGCCGTAACCCCGATGTCTGGCAGAGGCCGTAACCCCGATGTCTGGCAGAGGCCGTAATGCATGGGGGTCGATGGACTCCCAGTGGAGTGTTATAAAAAATTCTGGGGAATAATTGGACAGGACTTCTTTTGCGTGTTGCGTGAATGCGTCGGGGTAGGAGAGTTTGGGGGAGTTTGAGGGTGTGGGAGGTAAAGCCCTCTACAACCTCTGCATTCAGGTAAGGAACATCAGAAGCCTAACAGGAGTGAAGGTACATCAGTGGCACGGGGTATGTGGGGTGGAGAGTATGGTGGGTTTTAGATGGAGGGGGCTCTACAAACCCCCAGTACCAAAGAGGTCAGGGGACCTCCAGTGGAGGGTTCTTCATGGAGCCCTGGCCACTAACAGCTGGTTGGCACGGGTTGAACCTGGAATCGGGCAGGGTTGTCCTTTCTGTGTCATGAAAGAAACTGTGATTCATGTGTTTTCTGTGTGCACCAGGTTAATGACATTAATGTCTCTGTTTGAATGTCTGTGTGAAAGGTTGGGGAAGGTTTTTACTGTTGGAATGTCTGTGTGAGAGGTTGGGGGAGGTTTTTACTGTTGGAATGTCTGTGTGAGAGGTTGGGGTGGTTTTTACTGTTGGAATTTCTGTGTGAGAGGTTGGGGTGGTTTTTACTGTTGGAATGTCTGTGTGAGAGGTTGGGGTGGTTTTTACTGTTGGAATGTCTGTGTGAGAGGTTGGGGGGGGTTTACTGTTGGAATGTCTGTGTGAGAGGTTGGGGGGGGTTTACTGTTGGAATGTCTGTGTGAGAGGTTGGGGGGGGTTTACTGTTGGAATGTCTGTGTGAGAGGTTGGGTGGTGTTTACTGTTGGAATGTCTGTGTGAGAGGTTGGGGTGGTGTTTACTGTTGGGATGTCTGTGTGAGAGGTTGGGGTGGTTTTTACTGTTGGAATGTCTGTGTGAGAGGTTGGGGGGGGTTTACTGTTGGAATGTCTGTGTGAGAGGTTGGGGGGGGGTTTACTGTTGGAATGTCTGTGTGAGAGGTTGGGGGGGGTTTACTGTTGGAATGTCTGTGTGAGAGGTTGGGGTGGTTTTTACTGTTGGGATGTCTGTGTGAGAGGTTGGGGTGGTTTATACTGTTGGGATGTCTGTGTGAGAGGTTGGGGTGGTTTTTACTGTTGGATTGTCTGTGTGAGAGGTTGGGGATGGTTTTTACTGTTGGAATGTCTGTGTGAGAGGTTGGGGTGGTTTTTACTGTTGGGATGTCTGTGTGAGAGGTTGGGGTGGTTTTTGCTGTTGGAATGTCTGTGTGAGAGGTTGGGGTGGTTTTTACTGTTGGAATGTCTGTGTGAGAGGTTGGGGTGGTTTTTACTGTTGGAATGTCTGTGTGAGAGGTTGGGGGTGGTGTTTACTGTTGTAATGTCTGTGTGAGAGGTTGGGGTGGTGTTTGCTGTTGGGATGTTTATAATGGGGTACAGGTATTTGATTAAGGAGAAAGCCAAATGTGTGTTGTTGAACTTTCTGTTTGCGCAGGCAAAGTTGGCTGTTTGACTAACAAGGAGGAACAGGGTCAAAGGTGGGGGGATAACAGATCCTTTACTATTGTTTAATGAGATGGTCTCTGCCCACCTTAGGGTTGCGTTTGAGTTCTATAGAATGATAAAAAGTGTGGAGATGTTTGAGGAGATATGGTGTGTTGGGGGGTCTGTCTGTATAGCTGGGGAAGATGTTTTGGATATACGGTTGTAGAAGTGGGTATTGTTTTGGGTATTGTGATGTTGGTTTGTATCATGTGGTAGAGGGAAAGGTGAGTATGGAACATGTATGCAGTACAGGATATATTTAGAGTTTTTATTTTTAGGGGGGGTAGTTTTAAATGAAATGAGAATGTTTCAGTAAAGAAAGACAAAAAGTCAAAAGTATCTCTCTCTCTCTAATCTCTCTACTCTCTCTCTACTCCCCCCCCCCTCTCTCTCTCTCTCTTTCTCTCTTTCTCTCTTTCTCTCTCTCTCTCTCTCTCTCTCTCTCTCTCTCTCTCTCTCTCTCTCTCGGAGCAATCAACGTCATCCTCATGACATGTGGTTTAATTAGAGTTTATAGTTTTTAAGCCTAGGGGAAAAAGCAAGAGGGGGAGAGAGAAAGGGGAGACGGAGGTAAGGAGAAGGATAGAGAGAGGAAGATGGAGAGAGATGGAGAGAGGGAGGGAGAAGGGGGAGACGGAGGTAAGGAGAAGGATAGAGAGAGGAAGATGGAGAGAGGAAGGAGGAAGGAGAATGATAGAGAGAGTAAGAGGAAGGAGAAGGATAGAAAGAGGAAGAGAGGGAGGGAGGGAGGGATATGGGGAAATAAAGAGATTGGACAAGAGGAAGACAGGCACAAGAATAGTAAATGAACAAACATTTCACCAACTGGGGACATTATGTTAGTCCCCACAAGGTCAAATGCTATTTCTAGGGGGTTTACGGTTAAGGTTAGAATTAAGGTAAGGGTTAAGGTAAGGGTTAAGGTTTGGGATATGGTAAAAACACAATGTTTATCCAGAGTCATGGGATTACCCAAGCCTGCTTGATGGTCGTAGCGCTCACTTTTGCCCCCTTTTTTTTTGAAGGGATGTCTGACGTCCTCAAGACATGGATAGACATCCAATTTCGAAGACACTCATGATAGATCTGCCTGTCAAAAACAATTTAGCAACAACAAAAAATGCATCTTCATCTTCCTTCCTTCCTTCCTCCCTCTTTTTCTCTTTCTCTCTCGTTCCCTTTCTCTGTTCTCTCTTCACCACTTTCACTTCTCTATCCTTCTCTATCTCTCCGACTGATAAGAGGGTATAGAGGGAGAGGGAGAGGGTGTGGGAGAGGGAGAGGGAGAGGGTGTGGGAGAGAGGGGGAGAGAGAAACTGACTGACAGGGTTTTAACAATTTTTCTCTCTGCTAATGTATAATTCAGGTGTGGTATTTGAGTGCTTTGCCTCAACCGTCCAATATTATAAACAGTGCTTGGTGGGATCGACAAGTGTTTGATAATTATTTTATCATTTTGCCTGCATGCACTGCAGTCCTTCTCTTTATCTCACCCCCCCCTCTCCCCCTCTCTCCTTCTCTCTCTTTTCAATCTTTCTCTCGCCATGTTCCTTTTGTCCAACATAATAGCTTTTTCCATGTTCTCTTTTCAATCCCTCCTGACTACTACTTTGTTTGTTTCCTTCCATCCATTCATCCCTTCATCACTCCATCCCTTCATCCATCCATCCCTGCATCCATCCATCCCTCCACTCCATCCCTTCATCCATCCATCCCTCCATCCATTCATCCCTTCATCACTCCATCCCTTCATCCATACATCCCTGCATCCATCCATCCCTCCACTCCATCCCTTCATCCATCCATCCCTGCATCCATTCATCCTTTCATCCCTCCATCACTCCATCCCTGCATCCATCCCTTCACTCCATCCCTTCATCCCTGCATCCATTCATCCTTTCATCCCTCCATCACTCCATCCCTGCATCCATCCCTCCACTCCATCCCTCCACTCCATCCCTCCATCCCTCCATCTCTTCATCCCTCCATTCACCATCCCTCCATCCACCCATCCCTCCATCACTCCATCCCTTCATCACTCCATCCCTTCATCACGCCATCCATCCATCCCTCCATCCCTGCATCCATCCATCCCTCCATCCCTCCATCCCTCCATCACTCCATCACTTCATCCCTCCATCCCTACATCACTCCATCCCTCCATCACGCCATCCCTCCATCACTCCATCACGCCATCCCTCCATCACTCCATCCCTCCATCGCCCCATCCCTCCATCCCTCCATCGCTCCATCACTCCATCCCTCCATCACTCCATCCCTCCATCCCTCCATCGCCCCATCACTCCATCCCTCCATCGCTCCATCACTCCATCCCTCCATCGCCCCATCCCTCCATCACTCCATCACTCCATCACGCCATCCCTCCATTACTCCATCCCTCCATCGCCCCATCACTCCATCCCTCCATCGCTCCATCTCTTCATCCATCCATTCCTTCATCACTTCATCTATCTGGGCCCATCTTGATGTCACTATTTTGATTTCACCCCCTCCTCCCTCGTGGTTTTTCATTCTGTTTATTTTAATCAGTTCTCCCATTTCTCATCTCTCTCTCTATTGCCTCTCTCTGTTTTCCTTCCTCTACTTTACGTTTTCTCTTCATCCCTGCGACCACCCACCCTGTTTCTGAATATACACTACCGTTCAAAAGTTTGGGGTCACTTAGAAATGTCCTTGTTTTTGCAAATGTTTTGTCCTTTAAAATAACATCAAATTGATCAGAAATACAGTGTAGACATTGTAAACGTTGTAAATGACTATTGTAGGTGGAAACGGCAGATTTTTTAATGGAATATCTACATAGGTGTACAGAGGCCTATTATCAGCAACCATCCAAGTTGATAATTTTAAAAGGCTAACTGATCATTAGAAAACCCTCTTGCAATTATGTTAGTACAGCTGAAAACTGTTGTCCTGTTTAACGAAGCAATAAAACTGGCCTTCTTTAGACTAGTTGAGTAACTGGAGCATCAGCATTTGTGGGTTCGATTACAGGCTCAAAATGGCCAGAAACAATGAACTTTCTTCTGAAACTCATCAGTCTATTCTTGTTCTGAGAAATTAAGGCTATTCCATGCGAGAAATTGCCAAGAACCTGAAGATCTCGTACAACGCTGTGTACTACTCCCTTCACAGAACAGCGCAAACTGGCTCTAACCAGAATAGAAATAGGAGTGGGAGGCCCCGGTGCACAACTGAGCAAGAGTACAAGTACATTAGAGTGTCTAGTTTGAGAAACAGACGCCTCACAAGTCCTCAACTGGCAGCTTCATTAAATAGTACCCGCAAAACACCAGTCTCAACATCAACAGTGAGGAGGTGACTCTGGGATGCTGGCCTTCTAGGCAGAGTTCCTCTGTCCAGTGTCTGTGTTATTTTTCCCATCTTAATCTTTTATTTTTATTGGCCAGTCTGAGATATGGCTTTTTCTTTGCAACTCTGCCTAGAAGGCCAGCGTCCCGGAGTCGCCTCTTCACTGTTGACGTTGAGACTGGTGTTTTGTGGGTGCTATTCAATCAGACGTTTCCAGCTACAATAGTCATTTACAACATTAACAATGTCTACACTGTATTTCTGATCAATTTGATGTTATTTTAATGGATGGTAGTGTATATATTTAATTTATAATATAATAGTGTTCACTGTATAGATTGTGTATACACAGAGCTCCCTTGTGCATATACTATAATAGTGTTCACTGTATAGATTGTGTATATACAGGGCTCCCTTGTGTATATACTATAATAGTGTTCATTGTATAGATTGTGTATACACAGAGCTCCCTTGTGCATATACTATAATAGTGTTCACTGTATAGATTGTGTATATACAGGGCTCCCTTGTGTATATACTATAATAGTGTTCACTGTATAGATTGTGTATACACAGAGCTCCCTTGTGTATATACTATAATAGTGTTCACTGTATAGATTGTGTATACACAGAGCTCCCTTGTGTATATACTATAATAGTGTTCACTGTATAGATTGTGTATACACAGAGCTCCCTTGTGTATATACTATAATAGTGTTCATTGTATAGATTGTGTATACACAGAGCTCCCTTGTGTATATACTATAATAGTGTTCTTTGTATAGATTGTGTATACACAGAGCTCCCTTGTGTATATACTATAATAGTGTTCACTGTATAGATTGTGTATATACAGGGCTCCCTTGTGTATATACTATAATAGTGTTCACTGTATAGATTGTGTATACACAGAGCTCCCTTGTGTATATACTATAATAGTGTTCACTGTATAGATTGTGTATATACAGGGCTCCCTTGTGTATATACTATAATAGTGTTCTTTGTATAGATTGTGTATACACAGGGCTCCCTTGTGAAAGAGTTCTTGGCCTCGATTGGACTTCTTGTGAAAATAAAGGTTAAATAAGTAAATGATAATCGTCGCCCTCGAGAACACAATGCCCCGCCCTTCTCTCTCTGTTTCCCCATAGCAACCATAAAACAACCAAACAGTGGAATGTTGATGGTTATAAAGTCACTATGTACTGTAGGCGAGGCAGCACACTGCTATCGAGGCGAAGTTGAATAGCAGGACAATACAAACAGGGTTTGAAGTGAGCACAATAACCCTGCACGTGACCAGACATAGTTCTGCTCCGATGGGAGTTGACAGCTTCTGAACATGTTTTATGCTGTACGTGGTTGATGATCCTGTTATAAACAGTGGAGTAAAGGTATATTTTGGGTTATGATGGGGTACGATAGTTGCGCTATGCTCTTGAGACATTTCTAAGTTATATGATTTAAATCTGCGATTTAATTGAACTCATTCCGAACTCCTCTTCTCCCCCAAACTCCCTCTGTTCTTCAATAGCTCTGAGCCTGTTTCTTCAACGCTCCCGTCTTTCCTCAGCTCAAGCTACTCTAGTTCTTCTGCTGCCGTCACAGCTCTAGGGGCAGAAGCATCACACTGGGAAGAGTGTTAGAGGAGCTGTCCGTAGTTCTGGAACTAAATGGTCTTCGGCGCCTGGGGAACAGTGGGTTAACTCCCTTGCTCAGGGGCAGAACGACAGATTTTTACCTTTGTCAGCTCGGGGATTCGATCCAGCAACCTTTCGGTTACAACGCTCTAACCACTAGGCACTGTCCATTGTGCAGAAATCTATAGAAGCTGTCCCTAGTTCTGGACTGAAATGGCCCTGTCCATGGTGGTGAAATCTAGAGGAGCTGTCCATAGGCCTGGACTGAAATGGCCCTGTCCATGGTGGTGAAATCTAGAGGAGCTGTCCATAGGCCTGGACTGAAATGGCCCTGTCCATGGTGGTGAAATCTAGAGGAGCTGTCCATAGTTCTGGACTGAAATGGCCCTGTCCATGGTGGTGAAATCTAGAGGAGCTGTCCCTAGTTCTGGACTGAAATGGCCCTGTCCATGGTGGTGAAATCTAGAGGAGCTGTCCATAGTTCTGGACTGAAATGGCACTGTCCATGGTGTTGAAATCTATAGGAGCTGTCCCTAGTTCTGGACTGAAATGGCCCTGTCCGTGGGGGAGAAATCTAGAGGAGCTGTCCATAGTTCTCGACTGAAATGGCACTGTCCATGGTGGTGAAATCTAGAGGAGCTGTCCATAGTTATGGACTAAAATGGCCCTGTCCATGGTATTGAAATCTAGAGGAGCTGTCCATAGGCCTGGACTGAAATGGCCCTGTCCATGGTGGTGAAATCTAGAGGAGCTGTCCATAGGCCTGGACTGAAATGGCCCTGTCCATGGTGGTGAAATCTAGAGGAGCTGTCCATAGGTCTGGACTGAAATGGCCCTGTCCATGGTGGTGAAATCTAGAGGAGCTGTCCCTAGTTCTGGACTGAAATGGCCCTGTCCATGGTGGTGAAATCTAGAGGAGCTGTCCATAGTTCTGGACTGAAATGGCACTGTCCATGGTGTTGAAATCTATAGGAGCTGTCCCTAGTTCTGGGCTGAAATGGCCCTGTCCGTGGGGGTGAAATCTAGAGGAGCTGTCCATAGTTCTCGACTGAAATGGCACTGTCCATGGTGGTGAAATCTAGAGGAGCTGTCCATAGTTATGGACTAAAATGGCCCTGTCCATGGTATTGAAATCTAGAGGAGCTGTCCATAGGCCTGGACTGAAATAGCACTGTCCATGGTGTTGAAATCTATAGGAGCTGTCCCTAGTTCTGGACTGAAATGGCACTGTCCATGGTGTTGAAATCTATAGGAGCTGTCCCTAGTTCTGGACTGAAGTGGCCCTGTCCATGGTGTTGAAATCTAGAGGAGCTGTCCATGATGCTGAAACTATTTAATACACCTTGGTAAATATTGTGTCAGATCTCTTCCTGCTGCAGCTGCAGCTAGCTGAGGTGTGCTGTTGTCTGTAGTGATTCTGTAACTATGCTGATGATGTAACAGTGTATCAGAGACCTGCTGGAGGAAGCAGATGCATAAACATCCTTAATAAACAACAACTCTGCTCTCATTAGTAAGAGAGGAGACGAGCTAGAGATATCATTATCCATACCTCATGCTGTCTTCTGTCCCTCCTCTCTCTCTCTCTCTCTCTCTCTCTCTCTCTCTGTCTGTCTGTCTGTCTGTCTGTCTGTCTGTCTGTCTGTCTGTCTGTCTGTCTGTCTGTCTGTCTGTCTGTCCTCCCCTGAATCTCTCAATTTCTCCTCCTGCCTCCCACTCATCTCCTATCAACATCTTCCCTCTCAGAGTTCTCCCTCTTACCCGTCTCTCCCTCCCTTCTTTCTCCCTCCCTTTCTTCTCTCCTCTATCCTCTCACCTCTCTATCTGTACAGCCACGCCCCTATCCTCTCACCTCTCTATCTGAACAGCCACGCCCCTATCCTCTCATCTCTCTATCTGTACAGCCACGCCCCTATCCTCTCACCTCTCTATCTGTACAGCCACGCCCCTATCCTCTCACCTCTCTATCTGTACAGCCACGCCCCTATCCTCTCACCTCTCTATCTGTACAGCCACGCCCCTATCCTCTCACCTCTCTATCTGTACAGCCACGCCTCTATCCTCTCACCTCTCTATCTGTACAGCCACGCCTCTATCCTCTCACCTCTCTATCTGTACAGCCACGCCCCTATCCTCTCACCTCTCTATCTGTACAGCCACACCCCTACCCTCTCACCTCTCTATCTGTACAGTGAATTCTAGAGGAGCTGTCCATAGTTCTGGACTGAGATGGCCCTGTCCATGGTGGCCCTGTCCTCTCTCCCCCCTCCCTCTCTCTCGCTACCTCTCCACGGCTTCCTGGCATTCTGAAATGTAGAAATGACAACGGGAGACATGGTGTTTTTACTGTCTCTTAAAAGAGTGTGTGCGTGTATGTTTGAGTGTGTGTGTGTGTGCTAAAGAACACCAGGAGGACCAGAACAGACAGAAGCCTTCAGAAAATGATACATTACAATTGCAGACATGGCTGAGTTTACCCTTTGGCCTCAGAACTGCCTCAATTCATCAGGGCATTTGGGCCCTGGTCAATAGTAGAGCCCTATGGTCCCTGGTCAATAGTAGAGCCCTTTGGTCCCTGGTCAATAGTAGAGCCCTTTGGTCCCTGGTCAATAGTAGAGCCCTTTGGGCCCTGGTCAATAGTAGAGCCCTTTGGTCCCTGGTCAATAGTAGAGCCCTTTGGGCCCTGGTCAATAGTAGAACCCTTTGGGCCCTGGTCAATAGTAGACCCCTTTGGGCCCTGGTCAATAGTAGAGCCCTATGGTCCCTGGTCAATAGTAGAGCCCTTTGGGCCCTGGTCAATAGTAGAGCCCTTTGGTCCCTGGTCAATAGTAGAGCCCTATGGGCCCTGGTCAATAGTAGAGCCCTATGGGCCCTGGTCAATAGTAAAGCCCTTTGGGCCCTGGTCAATAGTAGAGCCCTTTGGTCCCTGGTCAATAGTAGAGCCCTTTGGGCCCTGGTCAATAGTAGAGCCCTATGGGCCCTGGTCAATAGTAGAGCCCTTTGGTCCCTGGTCAATAGTAGAGCCCTTTGGGCCCTGGTCAATAGTAGAGCCCTATGGGCCCTGGTCAATAGTAGAGCCCTTTGGTCCCTGGTCAATAGTAGAGCCCTTTGGGCCCTGGTCAATAGTAGAGCCGTTTGGGCCCTGGTCAATAGTAGAGCCCTTTGGGCCCTGGTCAATAGTAGAGCCCTATGGTCCCTGGTCAATAGTAGAGCCCTTTGGTCCCTGGTCAATAGTAGAGCCCTTTGGTCCCTGGTCAATAGTAGAGCCCTTTGGGCCCTGGTCAATAGTAGAGCCCTTTGGGCCCTGGTCAATAGTAGAGCCCTATGGACCCTGGTCAATAGTAGAGCCCTATGGGCCCTGGTCAATAGTAGAGCCCTATGGACCCTGGTCAATAGTAGAGCCCTTTGGGCCCTGGTCAATAGTAGAGCCCTTTGGGCCCTGGTCAATAGTAGAGCCCTTTGGGCCCTGGTCAATGGTAGAGCCCTTTGGGCCCTGGTCAATAGTAGAGACCATTGTTCCTGGTCAAATGAAGTGCACTATATAAGGAATAGGGTGCCATTTGGAACGCAACCTTGCTCTCCATGTCTGATAGTGTAGCGCTAATACATGAGAGAGAGAGAGAGAGAGAGAGAGAGAGAGAGAGAAAGAGAGAGAGAGAGAGAGAGAAAGAGAGAGAGAAAGACAGAGACAGAGACAGAGACAGAGAGAGAGAGAGAGAGAGAGAGAGAGAGAGAGAGAGACAGAGACAGAGACAGAGACAGAGACAGAGACAGAGACAGAGACAGAGAGTGAGAACCCAGGTTTAGTTCCTAGCAATTCATGTAAGGGTCTTTTTTGTTATTACATTACATCATCATCATGTTCTGTGTTCTGGAAGTAATATTAATTGTACCAAAAGCTCCATGTACTTGTTTTGATAATGATGTCAGACAAGCGATGACTATGCATTCAAATATAGAATATAATATAAAGAGTCACAATATACTACAGGCCATCGTTTTGATTATGATATTGCGGAAGCAGAGATTGAATTAGCATATTATCTTAGAAATTACATAATAGCAGCGGATCTCCCTCTCTCTCACACTCACTGCAGGATTCAGTCATGTCCCATAATCCTCTAGCACTGGAGAGAATATCGAAATACATTGAGCCACTCAGTTTGGACACACGCACGCACGCACACACACACACACAAACATACACACACATACACACATGCTCGCTCGCTCGCTCACACACACACAAACATGCATACATACACACACACTAGCCTTCAGCTCTGAGGCGCTGTCTGACATCATTTCCCAGGATCAGCTGGGGCTGCAGTTTCCTAAAGTAGCCGAGGAGCTTTAGAATATTATGCACAAGTAGAGTTCTGAGTGTTCCAGACTTAGAGCTTTGAATATACAAAAGATATAAGCATCCCTTTCTATAAAACTCCAGACTCCAGACTTAGTCCAACTAAGCTCCTATTTCTTTAATAGGACTCCGAAGTGAGTCGTGCACTTGAGGTACACACAGGCGCGCGCACACACACACACACACACACACACACACACACACACACACACACACACACACACACACACACACACACACACACACACACACACACACACACACACACACTAATTAGCGTGGAGAAATCCCTTGTGTTGGTAGCAGTGGGCTGTAGCTAATAGGGAGTTATTTAGTCCAACTAGAGCTTGTTGGGACAACATCTGAGTGCTTTGCATCACACCATCACCAACTAACTGGCTCCTACACTTTCTGGATTCTCCTTTCTTTCTGTCTATGTTCTCTTTCTTTTCTTTCTTTCTTTCTTTCTTTCTTTCTTTCTTTCTTTCTTTCTTTCTTTCTTTCTTTCTTTCTTTCTTTCTTTCTTTCTTTCTTTCTTTCTTTCTTTCTTTCTGTGTTCTCTTTCTTTCTGTGTTTTCTTTCTTTGTGTTTTCTTTCTCTCTCTGTTCTTTCTCTCTCTCTGTGTTCTCTCTCTGTTCTCTCTCTCCCTCTCTCTATATTTGTTTATTCCCAATGAGCAATTGGAGCGCGAGGTATTGCATTTTGGGAAGTTTGCAAGTTCAATTAAGATTGTCCTGTTGGGTTACAAACACCCGGCTTTGAAACAGGTTATGTCGTTTCGGCGACAGGTGTTTGTTTTTGGACTCACCGGAGCAGACTTTGTAGTTAATTTAAAGTCAAGTATGACAACAGACAGTATATGGCTTATGCTAGTACGGGTAGTCAACGGTGTTTTGAGTGTGGGGATGTTGGCCATAAGCGACATGCTTGCCCGAAAAGGGAGAAGGCGGAGGGAGAGGCGCAGGTGGTCCTCGTAACGCCTGGGCCCACTGATGTAGAGAGAGGTGGTCCTCGTAACGTCTGGGCCCACTGATGTAGAGAGAGGTGGTCCTCGTAACGCCTGGGCCCACTGATGTAGGGAGAGGTGGGCCGACAGTGATAGAGCAGCCACAAGCACCTGTTGCTGAGGAACAAGTTGTCTGTGTTGAGGGTACGGAGTTGCAGCTTGTACCAGAGTGGGGAACATAGCGTGTGTTATGCAGCAGAAAAATATTGTTGTAGGAGGTAAGGACGGATCTGGGGAGCCATTTCCTCAGACTGGTGTGGAGATGTCCACTACGAGTGATGGGGTACAGGAGGGGGTTCATGTGGGGCTAGACTCCCATGTAGTGGAGGAGATGCCCACTACGAGTAATGGGGTTCAGGTGGGGCTAGTCTCCCAGGTAGTGGAGGAGATGCCCACTACGAGTAATGGGGTTCAGGTGGGGCTAGTCTCCCAGGTAGTGGAGGAGATGCCCACTACGAGTAATGGGGTTCAGGTGGGGCTAGTCTCCCAGGTAGTGGAGGAGATGCCCACTACGAGTAATAGGGTTCAGGTGGCACTAGTCTCCCAGGTAGTGGAGGAGATGCCCACTATGAGTAATGGGGTTCAGGTGGGGCTAGTCTCCCAGGTAGTGGAGGAGATGCCCACTACGAGTAATGGGGTTCAGGTGGGGCTAGTCTCCCAGGTAGTGGAGGAGATGCCCACTACGAGTAATGGGGTTCAGGTGGGGCTAGTCTCCCAGGTAGTGGAGGAGATACGAGTGATGGGGTGCAAGTGGGGAGTGTTCAGAGTGATGTGTTAGAGGGGAGTCAGTGGTCTGTGGCCTCAGTTGAGGAGGATCAGGAGAAGGATATATATGGACATCTCTGTTGATATGATAGCAGCTGGTGACGACTCAATTTACAATTTAGCGGATGTAAATGGGTTCCTGGATCAGACTTTTGGGAAATCTGTCAAATTGGCAGATTTCTTTGATGTTGATAAGTTTGTGAGGTCAGTTGTGGTGTTACGGAGACGGTGGGGTTAGACCAGTTAGACGTTGGGTTAGACCAGTTAGACGGTGGGGTTAGACCAGTTAGACGGTGGGGTTAGACCAGTTAGACGGTGGGGTTAGACCAGTTAGACGGTGGGGTTAGACCAGTTAGACGTTGGGTTAGACCAGTTAGACGGTGGGGTTAGACCAGTTAGACGGTGGGGTTAGACCAGTTAGACGGTGGGGTTAGACCAGTTAGACGGTGGGGTTAGACCAGTTAGACGGTGGGGTTAGACCAGTTAGATGGTGGGGTTAGACCAGTTAGACGGTGGGGTTAGACCAGTTAGACGTTGGGTTAGACCAGTTAGACGGTGGGGTTAGACCAGTTAGACGGTGGGGTTAGACCAGTTAGACGTTGGGTTAGACCAGTTAGACGTTGGGGTTAGACCAGTTAGACGGTGGGGTTAGACCAGTTAGACGGTGGGTTAGACCAGTTAGACGTTGGGGTTAGACCAGTTAGACGGTGGGTTAGACCAGTTAGACGTTGGGTTAGACCAGTTAGACGGTGGGTTAGACCAGTTAGACGTTGGGTTAGACCAGTTAGACGGTGGGGTTAGACCAGTTAGACGGTGGGGTTAGACCAGTTAGACGGTGGGGTTAGACCAGTTAGACGGTGGGGTTAGACCAGTTAGACGGTGGGGTTAGACCAGTTAGACGGTGGGGTTAGACCAGTTAGACGGTGGGGTTAGACCAGTTAGACGGTGGGGTTAGACCAGTTGGACGGTGGGGTTAGACCAGTTAGACGGTGGGGTTAGACCAGTTAGACGGTGGGGTTAGACCAGTTAGACGGTGGGGTTAGACCAGTTAGACGGTGGGGTTAGACCAGTTAGACGGTGGGGTTAGACCAGTTAGACGGTGGGGTTAGACCAGTTAGACGGTGGGGTTAGACCAGTTAGACGGTGGGGTTAGACCAGTTAGACGGTGGGTTAGACCAGTTAGACGTTGGGTTAGACCAGTTAGACGGTGGGGTTAGACCAGTTAGACGGTGGGGTTAGACCAGTTAGACGGTGGGGTTAGACCAGTTAGACAGTGGGGTTAGACCAGTTAGACGGTGGGGTTAGACCAGTAGGACGGTGGGGTTAGACCAGTTAGACGGTGGGGTTAGACCAGTTAGACGGTGGGGTTAGACCAGTTAGACGGTGGGGTTAGACCAGTTAGACATTGGGTTAGACCAGTTAGACGGTGGGGTTAGACCAGTTAGACGGTGGGGTTAGACCAGTTGGACGGTGGGGTTAGACCAGTTAGACGGTGGGGTTAGACCAGTTAGACGTTGGGTTAGACCAGTTAGACGGTGGGGTTAGACCAGTTAGACGGTGGGGTTAGACCAGTTAGACGGTGGGGTTAGACCAGTTAGACGTTGGGTTAGACCAGTTGGACGGTGGGGTTAGACCAGTTAGACGGTGGGGTTAGACCAGTTAGACGGTGGGGTTAGACCAGTTAGACGTTGGGTTAGACCAGTTAGACGGTGGGGTTAGACCAGTTAGACGGTGGGGTTAGACCAGTTAGACGTGGGGTTAGACCAGTAGGACGGTGGGGTTAGACCAGTTAGACGATGGGGTTAGACCAGTTAGACGGTGGGGTTAGACCAGTTAGACGGTGGGGTTAGACCAGTTAGACGGTGGGGTTAGACCAGTTAGACGGTGGGGTTAGACCAGTTAGACGGTGGGGTTAGACCAGTTAGACGGTGGGGTTAGACCAGTTAGACGGTGGGGTTAGACCAGTTAGACGGTGGGGTTAGACCAGTTAGACGGTGGGGTTAGACCAGTTAGACGGTGGGTTAGACCAGTTAGACGGTGGGGTTAGACCAGTTAGACGGTGGGGTTAGACCAGTTAGACGGTGGGGTTAGACCAGTTAGACGGTGGGGTTAGACCAGTTAGACGGTGGGGTTAGACCAGTTAGACGGTGGGTTAGACCAGTTAGACGGTGGGGTTAGACCAGTTAGACGGTGGGGTTAGACCAGTTAGACGTTGGGGTTAGACCAGTTAGACGGTGGGGTTAGACCAGTTAGACGGTGGGGTTAGACCAGTTAGACGGTGGGGTTAGACCAGTTAGACGTTGGGTTAGACCAGTTAGACGTTGGGGTTAGACCAGTTAGACGGTGGGGTTAGACCAGTTAGACGTTGGGTTAGACCAGTTAGACGGTGGGGTTAGACCAGTTAGACGGTGGGGTTAGACCAGTTAGATGGTGGGGTTAGACCAGTTAGACGGTGGGGTTAGACCAGTTAGACGGTGGGGTTAGACCAGTTAGACGGTGGGGTTAGACCAGTTAGACGTTGGGTTAGACCAGTTAGACGGTGGGGTTAGACCAGTTAGACGGTGGGGTTAGACCAGTTAGACGTTGGGTTAGACCAGTTAGACGGTGGGGTTAGACCAGTTAGACGGTGGGGTTAGACCAGTTAGACGGTGGGGTTAGACCAGTTAGACGGTGGGGTTAGACCAGTTAGACGTTGGGTTAGACCAGTTAGACGGTGGGGTTAGACCAGTTAGACGTTGGGTTAGACCAGTTAGACGGTGGGGTTAGACCAGTTAGACGGTGGGGTTAGACCAGTTAGACGGTGGGGTTAGACCAGTTAGACGGTGGGGTTATACCAGTTGGACGGTGGGGTTAGACCAGTTAGACGGTGGGGTTAGACCAGTTGGACGGTGGGGTTAGACCCGTTAGACGGTGGGGTTAGACAAGTTAGACGGTGGGGTTAGACCAGTTAGACGTTGGGGTTAGACCAGTTAGATGGTGGGGTTAGACCAGTTAGACGGTGGGGTTAGACCAGTTAGACGGTGGGGTTAGACCAGTTAGACGGTGGGGTTAGACCAGTTGGACGGTGGGGTTAGACCAGTTAGACGTTGGGGTTAGACCAGTTAGACGGTGGGGTTTAGACCAGTTAGACGGTGGGGTTAGACCAGTTAGACGGTGGGGTTAGACCAGTTAGACGGTGGGGTTAGACCAGTTAGACGGTGGGGTTAGACCAGTTGGACGGTGGGGTTAGACCAGTTAGACGGTGGGGTTAGACCAGTTAGACGTTGGGGTTAGACCAGTTAGACGGTGGGGTTAGACCAGTTAGACGTTGGGTTAGACCAGTTGGACGGTGGGGTTGGACCAGTTAGACGGTGGGGTTAGACCAGTTAGACGTTGGGGTTAGACCAGTTAGACGTTGGGTTAGACTAGTTAGACAGTGGGGTTAGACCAGTTAGACGTTGGGTTAGACCAGTTAGACGGTGGGGTTAGACCAGTTAGACGGTGGGGTTAGACCAGTTAGACGGTGGGGTTAGACCAGTTGGACGGTGGGGTTAGACCAGTTAGACGGTGGGGTTAGACCAGTTAGACGGTGGGGTTAGACCAGTTAGACGGTGGGGTTAGACCAGTTAGACGGTGGGGTTAGACCAGTTAGACGTTGGGTTAGACCAGTTAGACGGTGGGGTTAGACCAGTTAGACGTTGGGTTAGACCAGTTAGACGGTGGGGTTAGACCAGTTAGACGGTGGGGTTAGACCAGTTAGACGTTGGGTTAGACCAGTTAGATGGTGGGGTTAGACCAGTTAGACGGTGGGGTTAGACCAGTTAGACGGTGGGTTAGACCAGTTAGACGTTGGGTTAGACCAGTTAGACGGTGGGGTTAGACCAGTTAGACGGTGGGGTTAGACCAGTTGGACGGTGGGGTTAGACCAGTTAGACGGTGGGGTTAGACCAATTAGACGGTGGGGTTAGACCAGTTAGACGGTGGGGTTAGACCAGTTGGACGGTGGGGTTAGACCAGTTGGACGGTGGGGTTAGACCAGTTAGACGGTGGGGTTAGACCAGTTAGACGGTGGGGTTAGACCAGTTGGACGGTGGGGTTAGACCAGTTAGACGGTGGGGTTAGACCAGTTAGACGGTGGGGTTAGACCAGTTAGACGTTGGGTTAGACCAGTTAGACGGTGGGGTTAGACCAGTTAGACGTTGGGTTAGACCAGTTAGACGGTGGGGTTAGACCAGTTAGACGGTGGGGTTAGACCAGTTAGACGGTGGGGTTAGACCAGTTAGACGGTGGGGTTAGACCAGTTAGACGGTGGGGTTAGACCAGTTAGACGGTGGGGTTAGACCAGTTGGACGGTGGGGTTAGACCAGTTGGACGGTGGGGTTAGACCAGTTAGACGGTGGGGTTAGACCAGTTAGACGTTGGGGTTAGACCAGTTAGACGGTGGGGTTAGACCAGTTAGACGGTGGGGTTAGACCAGTTAGACGGTGGGGTTAGACCAGTTAAACGGTGGGGTTGGAAGGTTAGACAGGTTGTATGTATCTGATCACTACTGTAGTGGGGTTGGAAGGTTAGACAGGTTGTATGTATCTGATCACTACTGTAGTAGGATTGGAAGGTTAGACAGGTTATATGTATCTGATCACTACTGTAGTAGGGTTGGAAGGTTAGACAGGTTGTATCTGATCACTACTGTAGTAGGGTTGGAAGGTTAGACAGGTTGTATGTATCTGATCACTACTGTAGTGGGGTTGGAAGGTTTGACAGGTTGTATCTGATCACTACTGTAGTAGGGTTGGAAGGTTAGACAGGTTGTATGTATCTGATCACTACTGTAGTAGGGTTGGAAGGTTAGACAGGTTGTATGTATCTGATCACTACTGTAGTAGGGTTGGAAGGTTAGACAGGTTGTATGTATCTGATCACTACTGTAGTAGGGTTGGAAGGTTAGACAGGTTGTATGTATCTGATCACTACTGTAGTGGGTTTGGAAGGTGTGATATTACTCCTGTGGGTTTCTCTGATCACCACAATGTGTCTGTTGATATTCACTTGTCCTGTCCACTAAGGTCATCACCTTACTGGTATTTTAATGTTAAGTTCTTACATGATGTCATGTTTTGTGAAAAGTCTTTGTTGTTTTGGAAAAAATGGAGGGTTACTAAATGGAATTTTGAATCCTTGAGACAATGGTAGGAGGTTGGGAAGGCCCAAATACGAGTGTTTTGTCAACAGTATACTGCTCTGTCTCGTATTGAAGTTAAAGAGACTGTCAGGGCCCTTGAACAGGACATCAAATCTATTGAATTAAAGTTGCTCACTCAGAATGACCCCGGACGAGTCATGAACTTACAGGACAAGAGACATGAACTGAGGTACTAGCGTTTAAAAAAAACCTAGGAAGTCGACATTGCAACGTAAACAGATGGTCTGCCTTCGTCTCCCTGATGGGAAGGTGACCACGGATGACAGTGAAATGCGTCAACATGCCGTGGATTTCTACTCTGCCCTCTATAAGGCGGAGGATTGTGACTCTCTGTGTACTGAACAGTTGTTACACGGTCTTCCTCAATTGGGCCCAGAGCAGAGAGCTGCTTTGGACTCTGACATTACTCTGTAGGATTGTCCACAGCAGTTATGCAGCTCTCAACAGGCCGAGCCCCTGGCATTGATGGTTTACCATCTGAGTTCTATAAGCACTTTTGGGGGTCTATTGGTGGGATTTTTATGAAGTGGTGTGTGAGTCTTTTCATGAGGGTTCTCTTCCTGTATCCTATCAACGAGCTGTGCTTTCATTGTTGCCAAAAAAGGGGGATTTGGCTCTTTGAAAAAATTGGCGACTAAATGTCTCTCAAACAGGTTGAAAGAATATCTGGGGCTTAATGTGTACCTGACCGGTCTATTGTTGATGACTTGTTTCTAATAAGAGATGTTTTAGACATTTGTAAACTGTCTGATGTGAATGTGGGTTTACTCTCTTTGGATCAGGAGAAGGCCTTTGACCATGTGGACCACCAGTACTTGTTCAAAACAATGAAAGTCTTTGGGTTTGGGGATGTTTTTTTGTCTTGGATGAGTTTACTGTATGCTGGGGCCTCGTGTATGGTGAAGGTGGGGGGTGGTTTGAGTTGCCCCATCCCCGTCCAAAGGGGCATCAGGCAGGGATGCCCAATTTCAGGACAGTTGACTGGTAATTGAGCCAATGCTTTGTTTCTTTAAGGGCTAGGCTTACTGGTTTCTCTGTGCCAGGAGTAATGAAGGATCACACGATAGCACTGTCTGCGTATGCAGATGACGTGACAGTTTTTATTACAGGGGCTGAGGATGTTAAGGTTCTCTCAAATGCTCTAAAGGTGTATGAGGGGGCCTCCTCAGCTAGAGTCAATTGGGAAAAGAGTGAATCGCTGTGGGCAGGTCAGCTTCAGACTGAGTCCCCTCCATGGGTACCAGGATTCAGTGGGGCAGAGATGGGATGAAGACTTGGGGGGTTTTCTAGGCTCCGATGTCTTTCAGAAAAAGCACTGGGAGGGTGTAGTGGAGAAAGTGTGTGCCAGACTGTCAAGGTGGAAATAGGAGATACCCCAGCTGTCTTATAGGGGAAGGGTACTGGTAGCCAATAATCTAGCTGCCTCTCCACTGTGGCACAGACTAATGATTTTACAACCACCAAAGGGTCTGATACAACAGCTTCAGAGGACCCTTGTCAACTTCCTCTAGTCTGGACAACATTGGATTAAAGCTGCAGCCCTGTACCTGCCTCTGCACGAGGGTGGGCAAGGCCTGGTGGACATTTCCTCTAGGATCATGGCTTTCCGGCTTCAAGCAGCCCAGAGACTGTTGTACAGTGACGGTTCTAGCTGGGTCAATACAGCCTACACAGTGATGAGGAGAGCAGGCTGTTTGGGCATAGACAAGCACCTTTTCCTCTTGATGCTAGAGGGGGGTGATTTGTCTGGTCTGACCCCATTTTATGATTCTGTTATGCTGGCTTGTAGAGGTTTTGTCATGTCCCGTAAGGCCGGCACACCACCAGGGATGTGGCTTTTTGAAGAGCCTCTTTTTTACAACACTGCCATCCAGTCCCGTGCTCTGGGTTCAGCTGGCCTACGTTCATGCCTGTTAGGTTTGGGGTGTACCAAACTGGGTCATCTGATGCGGAGCAGGAGCAGATCGTTGGAGGAGCTGGGAGAAAGAGCAGGGATCCGATCATCTCGCCTATTGAGGAAGGTCGTTGATGAGGTCTGTGATTCCTTGCCAGTACTTCATCTGCAGTATGTGACTGACACTTCCAATTCAGATTGGTGGACAGAGGGTCTGGATTATGCACTGATGGTTAGTGCTGCGGCGGGGGCATTAGAGGAGGACGTGGGGATGCTGCTTTCCTTCCATACCCCGGAGCTGGGGGGGGGGGGTTCAAGGCGGTGGGAAAGAAGGCCATGTACAAAATCTGTGTAAAAGTGTCCCGTGCCTCTTCCCTGGAAGGGGTTAAATGGTGGGCGGGTGTGTTGGGTCCAGATGCCTCCCCAAAAGGTTGTTGGTGGTCATCATACAGACTTCCTATTGAAAAGAGGACAGCTGACCTCCAATGGAGGATAATACATGGAGCCATAGCCACCAACATGCATCTGGTACACCTGGATCCTACTGTTGGGGAAGGGTGTCCATTCTGTGCTGATACTGAAACTCTGGCACATCTGTTCTTACAGTGTCCCAGGTTGGTCTTAATGATTGACCTGATCACTAGCTGGTTCTCAGCTCTGGGAGAGGTTTTCTCTTCCCAACAGTTTATATTTGGGCTAAAGTACAGGTCTGGTCGAAGGGGTGTAGTTCTCTTGCTTAACTTTTTGTCAGGGGCAGCTAAATTAGCAATATGGAAGACCCGAAAGAACAGTATTCCGGGACAGGAGTCTGTGGATGTGGTGGGACTGCTGGAGGGGATGTTGGCAGCGAGACTGAGGGTTTTCCTATTAAAAAATGGTTAACAACATTGATCTGTTTATGGGGTATTCAGAGGCTGTTGTGTTTAGTTACTGTGGAGGAAGATTTGGTGTTGTGTATTTAATTGACGTGTTACCATGGTTTTGTTTGAGTGTTTATTGTGTTATTTTATGTAAAACTCTCTCTCTCTCTCTCTTTGTTCTCTCTCTCTCTCTCTCTTTGTTCTCTCTCTCTTTTCTCTCTCTCTGCTCACCATTTCTCTCTCTGCTCTCTGTTGCCTCCCTCTCTGCTCACCTTTTATCTCCCTCTCTCTCTCTTTGTTCTCCTCCCTCTCTCTTTGTTCTCCTCTCTCTCTCTCTCTCTCTCTCTCTCTCTCTCTCTCTCTCTCTCTCTCTCTCTTTGTTCTCCTCTCTCTCTCTCTCTCTCTCTCTCTCTCTCTCTCTCTCTCTCTCTCTTTGTTCTCCTCTCTCTTTCTCTCTCTGCTCTCTGCCTGCCTCCCTCTCTGCCTGCCTCCCTCCCTCCATCGGTTTGCTTTGATCATCGTAATGAAATAAATCGGGGTGATCTGTGCTGAAACATTGTTTAATAGCTCAGAAACGCCTGGGTCAGTGCCACGTATAACATGCCTCAAATAAACGCCGCATGACTGCATTAGAAAATGTGTGTGTGTGTTGGAGACAAAGAGGAAGAATGGTTCAACACATTAATAACACCACATTATCATCCCCTCTTGTTGTCTGTCTCTCCTCTCTAACACAAATCCATCGGGACACAAAACTGTTACACAGAATGAGAAGTTCAACAACCTCCATCCCTCCAACTTTCCATCCCTCCAACCCCCCAACTCTCCATCCCTCCAACCCCCCAACTCTCCATCCCTCCAACCCCCCAACTCTCCATCCCTCCAACTCTCCATCCCTCCAACCCCCCAACTCTCCATCCCTCCAACCCCCCAACTCTCCATCCCTCCAACCCCCCAACTCTCCATCCCTCCATCCCTCCAACTTTCCATCCCTCCAACCCTCCAACTCTCCATCCCTCCAACCCCCCAACTATCCATCCCTCCAACCCCCCAACTCTCCATCCCTCCAACCCCCCAACTCTCCATCCCTCCATCCCTCCAACTTTCCATCCCTCCATCCCTCCAACTCTCCATCCCTCCATCCCTCCAACTTTCCATCCCTCCAACCCCCCAACTCTCCATCCCTCCAACCCCCCAACTCTCCATCCCTCCAACCCCCAACTCTCCATCCCTCCATCCCTCCAACTTTCCATCCCTCCAACCCCCCAACTCTCCATCCCTCCATCCCTCCAACTTTCCATCCCTCCAACCCCCCAACTCTCCATCCCTCCAACTTTCCATCCCTCCAACCCCCCAACTCTCCATCCCTCCATCCCTCCAACTTTCCATCCCTCCAACCCCCCAACTCTCCATCCCTCCATCCATCCAACTTTCCATCCCTCCAACCCCCCAACTCTCCATCCCTCCATCCCTCCAACTTTCCATCCCTCCAACCCCCCAACCCTCCATCCCTCCAACCCTCCAACTCTCCAACCCTCCAACTCTCCATCCCTCCATCCCTCCAACTCTCCAGCCCTCCAACCCTCCAACTCTCCAGCCCTCCAACTCTCCATCCCTCCAACCCCCCAACTCTCCATCCCTCCAACCCCCCAACTCTCCATCCCTCCAACCCCCCAACTCTCCATCCCTCCTTCCCTCCATCCCTCCAACCCCCCAACTCTCCATCCCTCCAACCCCCCAACTCTCCATCCCTCCTTCCCTCCATCCCTCCAACCCCCCAACTCTCCATCCCTCCATCCCTCTATCCCTCCAACCCCCCAACTCTCCATCCCTCCAACCCCCAACTCTCCATCCCTCCTTCCCTCCTTCCCTCCATCCCTCCAACCCCCCAACTCTCCATCCCTCCATCCCTCCAACCCCCCAACTCTCCATCCCTCCAACCCCCAACTCTCCACCCCTCATCCCTCCAACCCCCCCAACTCTCCATCCCTCCAACCCCTCAACTCTCCATCCCTCCATCCCCCCAACTCTCCTTCCCTCCATCCCTCCAACTCTCCATCCCTCCATCCCTCCAACTGTCCATCCCTCCAACCCCCCAACTCTCCATCCCTCCATCCCTCCAACTTTCCATCCCTCCATCCCTCCAACTCTCCATCCCTCCAACTTTCCATCCCTCCAACCCCCCAACTCTCCATCCCTCCATCCCTCCAACTTTCCATCCCTCCAACCCCCCAACTCTCCATCCCACCATCCCTTCAACTTTCCATCCCTCCAACCCCCAACTCTCCATCCCTCCAACTTTCCATCCCTCCAACCCCCAACTCTCCATCCCTCCATCCCTCCAACTTTCCATCCCTCCAACCCCCCAACTCTCCATCCCTCCATCCCTCCAACTTTCCATCCCTCCAACCCCCCAACTCTCCATCCCTCCATCCCTCCAACTTTCCATCCCTCCAACCCCCCAACTCTCCATCCCTCCATCCCTCCAACTTTCCATCCCTCCAACTCTCCATCCCTCCATCCCTCCAACTTTCCATCCCTCCAACTCTCCATCCCTCCAACTCTCCAACTCTCCATCCCTCCAACCCTCCACCCCTCCATCCCTCCATCCCTCCAACTTTCCATCCCTTCAACCCCCAACTCTCCATCCCTCCATCCCTCCATCCCTCCAACCCCCCAACTCTCCATCCCTCCAACCCCCCAACTCTCCATCCCTCCATCCCTCCAACCCCCCCAACTCTCCATCCCTCCAACCCCTCAACTCTCCATCCCTCCATCCCCCCAACTCTCCTTCCCTCCATCCCTCCAACCCTCCATCCCTCCATCCCTCCAACTGTCCATCCCTCCAACCCCCCAACTCTCCATCCCTCCATCCCTCCAACTTTCCATCCCTCCATCCCTCCAACTCTCCATCCCTCCATCCCTCCAACTTTCCATCCCTCCAACTCTCCATCCCTCCAACCCCCCAACTCTCCATCCCTCCAACCCCCAACTCTCCATCCCTCCATCCCTCCAACTTTCCATCCCTCCAACCCCCCAACTCTCCATCCCTCCATCCCTCCAACTTTCCATCCCTCCAACCCCCCAACTCTCCATCCCTCCATCCCTCCAACTTTCCATCCCTCCAACCCCCCAACTCTCCATCCCTCCATCCCTCCAACTTTCCATCCCTCCAACTTTCCATCCCTCCAACTCTCCATCCCTCCAACTTTCCATCCCTCCAACTTTCCATCCCTCCAACTCTCCATCCCTCCAACTTTCCATCCCTCCATCCCTCCAACTTTCCATCCCTCCAACTTTCCATCCCTCCAACTTTCCATCCCTCCAACTCTCCATCCCTCCAACTTTCCATCCCTCCAACCCCCCAACTCTCCATCCCTCCATCCCTCCAACTTTCCATCCCTCCAACCCCCCAACTCTCCATCCCTCCATCCATCCAACTTTCCATCCCTCCAACCCCCCAACTCTCCATCCCTCCATCCCTCCAACTTTCCATCCCTCCAACCCCCAACTCTCCATCCCTCCAACCCTCCAACTCTCCAACCCTCCAACTCTCCATCCCTCCATCCCTCCAACTCTCCAGCCCTCCAACCCTCCAACTCTCCAGCCCTCCAACTCTCCATCCCTCCAACCCCCCAACTCTCCATCCCTCCAACCCCCCAACTCTCCATCCCTCCAACCCCCCAACTCTCCATCCCTCCTTCCCTCCATCCCTCCAACCCCCCAACTCTCCATCCCTCCAACCCCCCAACTCTCCATCCCTCCTTCCCTCCATCCCTCCAACCCCCAACTCTCCATCCCTCCATCCCTCTATCCCTCCAACCCCCCAACTCTCCATCCCTCCAACCCCCAACTCTCCATCCCTCCTTCCCTCCTTCCCTCCATCCCTCCAACCCCCCAACTCTCCATCCCTCCATCCCTCCATCCCTCCAACCCCCCAACCCTCCATCCCTCCATCCCTCCATCCCTCCATCCCCCCAACTCTCCATCCCTCCAACCCCCCAACTCTCCATCCCTCCATCCCTCCAACCCCCCCAACTCTCCATCCCTCCAACCCCTCAACTCTCCATCCCTCCATCCCCCCAACTCTCCTTCCCTCCATCCCTCCAACTCTCCATCCCTCCATCCCTCCAACTCTCCATCCCTCCAACCCCCCAACTCTCCATCCCTCCATCCCTCCAACTTTCCATCCCTCCATCCCTCCAACTCTCCATCCCTCCAACTTTCCATCCCTCCAACCCCCCAACTCTCCATCCCTCCATCCCTCCAACTTTCCATCCCTCCAACCCCCCAACTCTCCATCCCACCATCCCTTCAACTTTCCATCCCTCCAACCCCCCAACTCTCCATCCCTCCAACTTTCCATCCCTCCAACCCCCCAACTCTCCATCCCTCCATCCCTCCAACTTTCCATCCCTCCAACCCCCCAACTCTCCATCCCTCCATCCCTCCAACTTTCCATCCCTCCAACCCCCCAACTCTCCATCCCTCCATCCCTCCAACTTTCCATCCCTCCAACCCCCCAACTCTCCATCCCTCCATCCCTCCAACTTTCCATCCCTCCATCTCTCCATCCCTCCATCCCTCCAACTTTCCATCCCTCCAACTCTCCATCCCTCCAACTCTCCAACTCTCCATCCCTCCAACTCTCCATCCCTCCATCCCTCCATCCCTCCAACTTTCCATCCCTCCAACCCCCAACTCTCCATCCCTCCATCCCTCCAACTTTCCATCCCTCCAACCCCCCAACTCTCCATCCCTCCATCCCTCCAACTTTCCATCCCTCCAACCCCCCAACTCTCCATCCCTCCATCCCTCCAACTCTCCATCCCTCCAACCCTCCATCCCTCCAACCCTCCAACTTTCCATCCCTTCAACCCTCCAACTCTCCAGCCCTCCAACCCTCCAACTCTCCAGCCCTCCAACTCTCCATCCCTCCATCCCCCCAACTCTCCATCCCTCCATCCCTCCAACTCTCCAACCCTCCAACTCTCCATCCCTCTATCCCTCCAACTCTCCAGCCCTCCAACCCTCCAACTCTCCAGCCCTCCAACTCTCCATCCCTCCAACCCTCCAACTCTCCAACCCTTAAACTCTCCATCCCTCCAACTCTCCAACTCTCCAGCCCTCCATCCCTCCAACTCTCCAGCCCTCCAACTCTCCAGCCCTTCAACCCTCCATCCCTCCAACTCTCCATCCCTCCATCCCTCCAACTCTCCAGCCCTCCATCCCTCCAACTCTCCAGCCTTCCAACTCTCCATCCCTTCAACCCTCCAACCCTCCAACCCTTAAACTCTCCAATCTGAGATGTCATTAGGTCAATCAGGAGTCTTTTAAATCCCTCTGCACCTGTGTTCTCTGTTTTAGTTGACTAGTGTTGTCCTCTATGCTCTGGGCAGAGGCACACACACCTCCCTCTATGCTCTGGGCAGAGACACACACACCTCCCTCTATGCTCTGGGCAGAGACACACACACCTCCCTCTATGCTCTGGGCAGAGACACACACACCTCCCTCTATGCTCTGGGCAGTGGCAAAGCTCTGCACCTGTGTGCTGTGTTTGTGCTTTACCCCAAAGTGTTCCATGATGCGCCATTGGCTGTTGGGGGCATTAGCTGATCTGTATGTCTGTGTATGTGTATGTGTGTGTGTGTGTGTATGTGTGTGTGTGTGTGTTAGCTGATCTGTGTCACAAGGATCGCTCCTCACCATCTGCTGTTTGTGCTGGGAGTTGTCCCTATGAGCTGTTCTGGGGTCAGTCTGCTTTGATGTGAACTAATGGGTTGGGGTGTAGTTACTGTTGGCTAAACTAGTCCTAGATCTGTTGTAAGGTGACTACCTCTGCCTGGAGCTTGTTGTAGGGTTGACTGCATTGGGCCATTGGCCAACAATGACTTAACCCTGGGTGAGTCAGAGTGGTGTGTGTGTCTCTGTGTGTATCTGTGAGTGTATGTGTCCTCTACTGATTGGCAAGCTGTAAGGTGTTTTGGATATCAGAGGACTCATGTTCACAGCCACTTAAAAACTTCTTATGGCTGAGATCCCGTTAACGGCATCGACTTGACAACAGCCAGTGAAAGTGCAGGGCGCCAAATTCAAACAACAGAAATCTCATAATTAAAATTCCTCAAACATACAAGTATATTACACCATTTTAAAGATAAACTTGTTGTAAATCCAGCCACAGTGTCCGATTTCAAAAAGGCTTTACGACGAAAGCACACCAAATGATTATGTTAGGTCAGTACCTAGTCACAGAAAAACACAGCCATTTTTCCAGCCAAAGAGAGGAGTCACAAAAAGCTGAAATAGACATAAAATTAATCACTAACCTTTGATGATCTTCATCAGATGACACTCATAGTACTTCATGTTACACAATACATGTATGTTTTGTTCGATAAAGTTCATATTTATATCAAAAAATCTTAGTTTACATTGGCGCGTTATGTTCAGTAATGTTTTGCCTCCAAAACATCCGGTGATTTTGCAGAGAGCCTCATAAATGTACAGAAATGCTCATAATAATCATTGATAAAAGATACAAGTATTATACATGGAACTTTAGATAAACTTCTCCTTAATGCAACCGCTGTGTCAGATTTCAAAACAACTTTACGGAAAAAGCATACCATGCTATAATCTGAGTACAGCGCTCAGAGCCCAAACAAGCCATACAGATATCCGCCATGTTGTGGAGTCAACAGAAGTCAGAAATAGTATTATAAATATTCACTTACCTTTGATGATCTTCATCAGAATGCACTCCCAGGAATCCCAGTTCCACAATAAATGTTTGTTTTGTTCGATAACGTCCATAATTTATGTCCATATACCTCCTTTTAGTTCCAAAATCCAAATTGATGACACGCAGGTCAGACGAAAAGTCAAAACATTCCATTACAGTTCGTAGAAACATGTCAAACGATGTATAGAATCAATCTTTAGGATGTTTTTAACATAAATCTTCAATAATGTTTCAACCGGAGAATTCCTTTGTCTTCAGAAATGCGATGGAACGCAGGTCGCTCTCACGGGACCACGTGTGATCAGCTCATGCCAGACACCTGACTCAAAGAGCTCTCCTTCCCGCATTCTTCACAGTAGAAGCATCAAACAAGGTTCTAAAGACTGTTGACATCTAGTGGAAGCCTTAGGAAGTGCAATATGACCTGAAAGATACTGTATATTGGATAGGCAAACCTACAAACCTCAGATTTCCCACTTCCGGGTTGGATTTTTTCTCAGGTTTTTGCCTGCCATATGAGTTCTGTTATACTCACAGACATCATTCAAACAGTTTTAGAAACTTCAGAGTGTTTTCTATCCAAATATACTAATAATATGCATATCTTAGCTTCTGGGACTGAGTAGCAGGCAGTTTACTCTGGGCACCCTATTCATCCAAGCTACTCAATACTGCCCCCAGCCATAAGAAGTTAACGTATCTCTCTCTCTGTCTCTGTCTTTATCTCTCTCTCTTTTTATCTCTCACTCTCTCTTTATCTCTCTCTCTCTCTCTCTCTCTCTCTCTCTCTCTCTCTCTCTCTCTCTCTCTCTCTCTCTTTATCACACAGACAGACATACAGACAGACAGACACACCTATACTCTCACATGTACATTAAAGACACCATAGGAGCCACAAACAAAGTGTTCTACTGATCCATGGCCTCTCAGAAGGGAAATCACCTGTAGAGTGCTTTAGTTCCACTTCTGAGTCAGTCTGTCTCTCTCTCACACACACTTGGTCCTGAGCTGTCCATATGGTTCTGGGAGTT